>NW_017308285.1:127484-210809 GCF_000935625.1 Nanorana parkeri | reverse complement strand
TATGGGCCAGGGGGGGACTCCTGAACAAATGTAAAACTATCAGGAAATTACTTTTTCTTAAAGGGACAGGTGACTTTAAATGATCCATAGTACAACTACATGTTATGTACTATGGATCATGATTTAACCTATTCATGCTAGCAGGGCAGAATTGTAACTATTGCTGGAGTGTAGTGGAGGTGTACTATGTACTCCATATATTACATTACACTACTACATTACTACATTACACACGTCCAGTACACTATAGCAATAGATTTACAGCCAGCCCCATCCCAGCTTCCCCTCACTCACAGTTAAACTCGATCCCTGTTGCCTCACGCGGTGTCTCTTGTAGTCGGTGCTGGGCAGGATCGCTGCATCGCGTCTCGGTGCTCAGCTTGTGGGAGGTGCACGCAATTCTGCCCTGCTAACATGAATAGGTTAAATCATGATCCATAGTACATATACAGTACACACGTCCAGTACACTTCAGCAATAGTTACAATTATCCCCCTGCTAACATGAATAGGTTAAATCATGATCCATGGTACATAATATGTACATAACATGTAGTTGTACTATGGACCATTTAACCCATTCATGTTCGCAGGGGATCATTGTTAAGCTATTGCTGCAATGTACAGGACATTTGTGCTGAATGCACTGCAGCAAAAGATATACAATTCTGCACTGCTAACATGAATGGGTTAAATGATCCATAGTACAGGGCTATATATCATGTACTATGGATCATTTAACCCATTCATATTAGCAGGGGATAATTGTAAAATGTATTGTTGCAGTGCATTCTATATGTAGTAAATAGTACATGTACAAAGAGTGCACTGCAACAATACATTAACAATTATACTCTGCTAACATGAATGGATTAAATGATCCCTAGTACAGGGCTACATACAGATCATTTAATCCATTCATGTTAGCAGAGGATAATTGTAAATGTATTGTTTGCACTGTATTAGCAGTGTGTACTCTATATGTAGTACATATAGAGTATATACTGTACTGCTAATACAGTGCAGACAATACATTTACAATGATACTTTGCTTAATAGTGCCCCCCCCCCAATCTGCCCTCACTCAGTGATTGAACACCGGAGAGAGCAGCGACGAGTCAGCGCTGGTCCGGGGGAGGAGCTCCAGGTGGGGTTCTAATTTAGCTGGCTCAGAGGTGCCTGCCAGCTAAATTTTAACCCCCACCTGGAGCTCCTCTCCCCAGACCAGAGCTGACTCGCCGCTGCTGGTTTTTTTTCTTTCTTACCTCGCCGAGCGTCGCGTCACTGCTGCTCGGTGGGCGGCGCTCTGAGCGTGGTCATCGGCAGTCTCCGGCCACCTAAATTAGGACCCCATGGGCATTTTGACAAGTACTTGTCAAAATGCCCTGTATCGGACGCGATTCCGATGCTAGCATCGGTATCGGGACATCCCTAGTTATTAGATCAGGAGGGAAAGCAAGGGAAGGATAGCAGGAAAAGGAAGGTTAAGCTTGTACTGGAAGGTCCTAGGCTACCGGATACCTATCAATGGGGTTGCCAAGGAAACGTTTTGTATAAAGTGACTTCTGGTTTTGGACGAAGTGCAGATAAGCAGGGCTTGCAAAGCATAATACCAGGATCTCTCCAAACGTATGCGGATGCAACTATATACATGAATACAAAGGGTTATGGGTTAGCGGCGGAATCTAATCTATCCAACTCATCACCAACGGGCTATGGGATTTTCAATGAGGATTTAAAAGGGAAATATATGTTTGTGTGTGGCATATATTGGAACAGCCAAGTGAATATAATACAAGTACCTAGGGTTCTGACTCTTAAGCACAGCAAGAGGTCTGTGGGTACAGCTAGAGAAGTTCAGATGAAACTTCAATGAGGAGACCATTTCCTGGTTGGGGTGGTATCTCAAACTTAGTCATAAAGGGAGGCTATAGGTCACTGGATCTATGGGGCACCTAATCTGGATATAGGAGGGATACACCTCATTAATATTTCACCTGAACATTTAGAACCATGCACAAGTGGTGCCAATGGCTCCTCACAAAAACATGCTCTGTTGGAGAAAGGGCAACCATTCCAAATAGATCTAAGCTCTTCTCAGACACTAGCTACAAATGTTCAATATGCTTTCACCATATGGCACTTTAACATCTCTTAATGGTTGATAAAGACCTATTACCCAATATGTGCTGAATATTCGCAGAATCAGATTGTCATTATGCCACTGGCTTACTCCCAGGAGGTACACAGAAGCATATGGGTCTCTGTTCAGGATGCTTATTTCTGGAGAAAAACCGTGAAAGGAGAAAGGTATTCAGCACTATACTGGGGAGAATAGGAGCAGGGAAGGGTGTTAATGAAGTCGCTCAGTTTTCTGAGGAACAAGCTCTCTGCTATAGCGTCCGATAGTAGGCAGGGATTCGCTACACAGAGACAAATTAATAGCATCAATAATATCCAACAGAGCCACATAAAAATCTCCAGCCACCTTGACCTTGGTGTTTATTAGCCATTTTAGGATGTTGGTTGACAGCGTGGTGACGCAAAGAAAGAATGTATCATGGGCTTTGGCATGCATACAGGGACAGTTGGAATTATCAACTTCTATCAAGCTGATCGTGCAATCTCTATATGAGGGGCGATGGCCATATGAGTTGGCGTCCTAATCCAGTAAGGTTTTGCCTAGTCGTAGCACTTACACTGGCCCGAAGTGGTGGGCGAACACCTGGGTGGGTTGTACCGGTTCGGATTATGAAAGTTGTTATGCATCCTCTTTAATACCGTATACAGAATCGCTCATCAGTTCTGTATATTCAGTGATGTCGATTGGCGTACTTACTGGGGATTACAGCATTGCATCCTAGGTTAATTTATCAGCATGTGATTAGAGATGGGGGAAGCAAGTTGATATTTCCCGCTGTCTGCGATGTGACCATAATGTCCTGTGTATGCCGGGCCAATATGAAATAGTAGATGAAGTGTTGGGAAAATGCTTCTGACATAGAAGAGTGTGTTTCTTTGTCCTGAAGGGTACCAATGTCACTTTGGTTATGGAACAGGGGTGTTCTGTAGACATGGTGGTAGAGAGAGGTGCTTGGTGTACCAAAGGCAATGTCTACGAAATCCAGACGCAAAAATGGAATTATGTAATACCATCGCTCACCCATCTGGCCAAAGAGATCAGTTATAACAGTCCTGTTTGCCTGGGGGCCCTGGATATGGGTATGGGAAGAAAACTGCAGGATTGGTTGACAGACTGGGATAAAGATGAAAACCTGCTGAGGAAACTACAGCAAGAGAGGGCTAATGCTACCATAGTCATATACCATGATCAGAATAAAATAAGGCAGGTGGAGCATCTACTGGAAAAGGATGCTAGCGGTTATTGGTGGGAAACTTTATTTGGATATTCCAGTAAGGCCAATGGGGTTTTGAATTATTTAACCCATCCGATTGTTGTATTACTCATTCTTGCTGTAGTTTTATCACTGGTATAAGTGTATATGTGTTTGACCAGACAGTTATACAAAATGATTTCAATATAAATAGTAGAGTTGGAGGACAGACTGGCAGTAAAGACTCCAAGACCTTACTTTCAATCAGGTGTCCAGAACGGCCATAAGTATGCCAAAATTGTGATAGGGCAGGCCATGATGAGCGGGCTTGCATGATCCCAAGCTGTCCTTACCAAAATGGGATATAGGGATGGACGTTATTTGTCACTTTCTATGGGAGTATATAACATTTTTTTAGTTTGTTTATTTTTTTCTTTGCTACTGTTTTTGTCGGTGAAGGATTAGTGCTGGAGTGGAATGTATTAGTTTAGTATTATGGTTGCAGTCAGTCTGCCCTGTGTGCTATGTCTGAAGGTCGGTTAGAAACTGCCATTAAGATATTCTGAGTAAATGTTGGAGAATGAATGGATACCCCTTTGCTTGTTTGCCAATATCACAGTACCCCAAGTAGTTGTCTGAGAGGAGAAGGCCAAGAAATAGCGATGTGGAGATCCTTTATGGAAAATGGACGAGGGTGTGCCATCCAGGCACAAAGCGGCATATGTTGGAATCTACAACATTTTCATGTATTAACTGACGAACATCTATCTTCAAATATTGAATCTAAGATTGCATGGGTCATCAAAGAAACCAGCTGTGTTTTAGAAGTGCTGGAGGCCATGATATTCATCCCCGAAGGAGGCATGGCAAGGAAAGTTGATGAAGGTGAGATTCCTTCATCTGGACAGGACTTCACGCATTGCACCCTGTGGTGTTGATGGGGGTTATATGCACATTGGGAAGACAGCCTCAAGATATCCTGCATTGCATATGAAGGTGGCTGTCCATTATCTAAGGATCAAAGGACAAGGTGTTGCCCTAGGCCAAGGAATGACCTGCAGTACACTGGTGCCCCATGCTGGAAGACTACAGTGCATGCGGACAAATATGAAGGAAGATGTGGATTGGCCGACAGACCTTTAAGGGCCATATGGAATTCTAGGTAAAGGAGTGTCGATGTACATGTATGAATGGGTCCTGTTTACTATAAAAGTGCTCAGCCAAATTGCTCTCTCTCCCTCTCTGAGCCCAGCGAAGACATAGAACCAGAGGGCGGTTTTGTATCTAATTTTATCTTTTATTGTGTTTATTTATATTTCTGTATAAATAAATAAGACCATTGCTTCTTTTAACCATTGTATTGTTATATTTGGAAGCAGAGATAAGCAAGTTAGCTTATTTCAGGAAGCAAAGTCAATTTAGATATTACAGGGACCCTGAGGGATACCAGGATGTGAACTCAGCCCTGAAATTCCAGCAACAGATGCCCTACGCTGTTGAGGTTCAGGCAGCCTGATAAATTATAATTCCCAAGGGCACAAATAATTTCCTACTCCCCATAAAAGTAAAAAAAGGGACACAAACTGAAGGGGTCAGATGCATTAGTATGCCTGTCCCAGAGAATGCAGGGGAAAGGCATGAAAATTACACACACTCCTCTGGTCAACACACATCAGTTCCCTATATAGAGCTACACCTCTAAAATCAGGACAATAGCCTACCCAAGGACACCCTGATCGGTCTTGCGGTACGGACGGAGTATTACACATTTGGAGTTACCAACCAAGTAATTGGACACATACCTGATAAAAATTTATCTGAGGAGCAATTAGTTGAACAATTCTATGTTCAACGTAGAGTCCATTTATCCCTTCAATTCCAAAGATGGTACTTGTAGAATCGAAGAGACGTCCATTGTCTTTGATCAACCCAAGAACAAGAGTACCCCAAGGAACGTGAAGGAAGTACACATTACATACCCAGTGACCTAACCACCGAACTTGGAGGCGGCATAGGAGATCGGACAGCCTGAAAGCTTTCCTGGATTCAAAGAGATAGTCGAAGAGATGGTAGCCCTAGCTGATGCATGCTCCAATAATCTCGATCGACAAATGCTCCGTGAGCTTCGCTTTGAATTCCAAGAGATCTTTGCTAAGGATTCTTATGATTGTGGAAGTACTTAACTACACATCCCTAGAATCCAGACCTACCCTGAAGCCCGACCACTGTTTGTAAAACAATATAGACTTCCGTTCGCCTCCTATGAGTCTCTAGCCGAGATTAGGAAGTTACACGAACGGGGTATAGTTAGGCCCATCCACAGCTCCTATAATCACCCTATCCTGGGTATTTTTAAACCCAATGGAAAGTTCACAACAGGGCGCAAAACTTGTGGAGTAGGTCATTTAAAACAAGAGTGCTGGTAAATTGTACTAAAATCAGAATAAAAAAATGTGTAAATAGAAATGTTAATAAAAATGTTAATAAAAAGCACTCTTACATTTGAATTGGAGAGGGCCGTGGGAAAGGCAGCCTCACAGGAGGATCGAGTGGTCCAGGATCAGAGGCTGGAGGAGTCTCGGAAGGTGCCGACTGTTGGAGAGTGAAGAACTGAGAGCCAGGGGGAGGCGAGGCAGTACAGAGACTGTCCGTGTGACTTCTGTATGGACCGGAGTTGGGACAATGTAATGTTAGGCATGGGTCACTGGTGCTTCAGCTGTGCAAACACCGGTCCCTGCAGCTGACAGGACAGTGTTTAGGACAGAGAGCGGTCCTGTCTCTGGAAGTCGGGTGGTGGCGGCGCGTGTAGCGTCTGGCCGTGTGTGGGGGAGAACTGTTAAAAAAGGCTGCTATACGAGTCAGGGGTAGAGAAGGGACTCCGAAGACACCGGGGAGCGTCGCGTTTCGAGGAAACCTTTCTCAAGCTCTAGCGGTGTTACAAGTGGCGGGAATCCGCCGGTTTAAAAAAAAAAAATGACAGCTGGGCGAGGCTAAGCGGTAACTCCGCTTTGTGCTGTGTTTGAATGGATACGAGTGTAAACTCATGTTTTGCGGCTGCAGGCACCGCTGGGTACAGATGGGGGTCAAAGATAACCAGTCATAGGGTTCTATAGGTAGTATTGTTTTTTGTATTGATTTTGAGGACGTGGATTTATGTTGAATTAACTGTATATGTGTGTGGGGGGAAATATAAAGCGCTATAAGTCGATATATAAAAGAAAGGGGAGAGAAACAAAAAAGGAACAATGTTTTTATTCTTGTTTAGGAGAGGTTGGGGAGATGGTGTCTAGAGGCAGAGTGGTAGTACATCATTTTAATAATTTAGGGGAAATTGGAAAATAAATAAATTATAGATAAATATAGATATACAATTTAAAAAAAACCTAAGATTTAATTAGAAATAGACATCATTCATACTACGTTTAGACCCAAATCTACCTTCTACTCACAACACTCGAAAGGTTCTTTTATAGACACCTTTTAATCACGTCACCTATTCAGACCTCCTCTCTATGTGTAAAAGTGCCCAGCACCACCATAACCTCAGCCCTTCTGAATCCAGAGCCTTGAAGGAACTCACCACAAATCAGAACACCCCCACACGCCCTACTTTTATCACCTACCCAAAATTCACAAAAACACCAACCCCCTACCCGGACACCCTATTATTGCCAGCACAAACAGCCTCACCAGTGGCCTGTCTATATAGATAATTTCCCCAATCATCTTCCAGGACAGCAACCTTTATTTCACACTCTGGATGTTAGACGTTGTCTCATTGAATACCCGGAGGCAACTAGGCATTTTAGAAAATCTAGTCATTTGTTTGTGTTATTCTTTGGCCCACGGAAGGGGTTGCAGGCCTCTAAGGCATCTATTGCCAGGTGGATTAGACAGGTGATTGTCTGCATCTATAAGTCGGAGGGAAAGGAGTTACCCCTTTCAGTTAAGGCCCATTCAACCAGGTCATTGTCCACTTCATGGGCAGAAAGAGCTGGGGCATCAGTGGAGCAGATCTGCAGGGCAGCTATCTGGTCAAAGCAGGACACTTTCATCAAACACTACCGAATTGAAGTCCTGTCCCAGCAAGATCTGGCCTTTGGCAGAAAGGTGCTTCAAGCAATTGTCCCGCCCTAGAGAGGTAGGCTTGTATTTTGTGTACTTGTTTATCCTCTCAGGTTGCTGTCCTGGAAGATGATTGGGGAAATGTTCCGTTAGACTTACCGGTAACGGTATTTCTAGGAATCTTCCAGGACAGCAAGCCTACTTCCCACCCGGAATGATGTATGGTATGTTATTTATTGTTGGGTTGTCCCCTCGTTTACTGGGGTGGTAGTCTACTTTTATCACAACTGAGGTACGAGGGGAAGGGGAGGGGCTTTTAACTGTTTTGCTAATTGTGTTTCCTGTAGTAGGTGGAACCAATCATCTCAGGTTGCTGTCCTGGAAGATTCCTAGAAATACCGTTACCGATAAGTCTAACGGAACATTTCTTACAACCATTAGTAACAAATTTACCCTCTTACATCAAAGACTCAGGCCATTTAATACAGATCCTCTCAAATTATCAATGGAACCCCTCCTACTCCTGGTTATCCCTCGACGTCTTCTCATTGTACACGTCCATTCCGCACGAGGTTGGTCTTCATGCACTACACCATTATTTAACATAATGTTCCACCTTACACCACAAACAGGCACAGTTTATTGTGGACTGTACCACTTTTACATTAGAACACAACTATTTTTCTTTCTTAGACAATTTTTACCTGCAAATCAAGGGCACAGCCATGGGAGCCAATTACGCACCTAGTTATGCCAACCTCACCATGGGTTTCTGGGAAGACCAGTCCATATGGACCAACAACCCTTTTGCCTCCCATTTGGTCTTCTACGGTCGGTACATAGACAATATTGTCATTATCTGGCATGGCCCTAACGAGTCCATACCACTTTGTCGCCCACTGTAATTCCAACAAACTAGGTCTATCCTTTACACACGTGTACAACCTAGACAAGCTAGTCTTTAGACTTGGAACTTTCATTTGACGGCCACAGCATCACTACAAACCATGTCAAACCCACCAGTGGCAATTCATACGTACATTTTCAGAGTTGCCATCACCCCAGATGGCTCAGAAACATCCCCAAAAGTCAGTTCTGTAGACTTAAACGCAACTGCTCTAAGACCACTGAATTTACCACACAAAGCTAACTTCCAGATATTCATAGCCCTTGATTGTGCCCATGGGTACTGCACCATTAAGATCAGTGAAAATCAGTATAAATTAGCCTTCAGTTTTGGGAACCAACAGTACTGTTGGGTGCGTATGCCTTTTGGTTATATTAATTATGGTCATGAATTTGCTGTCTTTATGCACAAGGCTATGCACAAGACTATGCCAGATGCCCTAGAGCAAGGAACATTGGCTTATGTCGATGACGTAATGATATGACCGAGCATCTTACAGAACTTCGACATGTCCTGGGCCAGTTAAGGACGGACGGAGTGAAGTTCTCTCTCCAGAAGAGACAGTGGTGTCGCACATGGGTAAATTTCTTAGGCCACACAGTTACTTTTGAAGGTCTAAATCCACAAAAAGAAAAAAAGGTTGAGGCAGTGCTAATCTGTAAAGTCCCTACTAATCTTAAAGAGTTAAGATGTTTCTTGGAATGATTAACTATTTATGCAAATTCATTGACAATTATGCCGAAATAAGCAAACCATTGCTGCATCTGTTGAAGAAAGATGTCAAATGGTCAAGAACAAGAAGCCACTGTGAAAGAAGAACTGAAGGAACGACTCCCCAAGGCTCCTTGCCTTGCGTATCCAGAAGGAGGTAAACCCTTTTATATTGACAGGGTATACAGAGGCAAGTATGAGTTCCGTTCTCTATCAGAAACAAGATAATGTCAGTAAGGTTATTGCCTATGCCAGTAAAACATTGTCCCCGGTAGAGATTAAGTTTTCAGACTGCGAAAAAGCTTCATTATCCACTGTGTGGGCATTACAGAATTACCGCAGTTATATTCAAGGTGAAATAATTATTGTTGAGACTGCATACCAACCTTTACAGTATTTACAGAGTGAATGTATTAGGGATGGAAAGGTGTCTAATAGCTGCATCACTGCTTGGACTGTCTTTGAAAGGGTGGCTTCTAGAAATTCAATATAAACAGAACAAGACAAGTCCAGTAGCCCAGGGACTCACAGAGCTCCATGATTGTTCAGCAATCAACCCCTGTACGGGAACAACTGTTGTCTCCGTACAAGGTTTAGGATGAAAAATAGGATGAAAAATATACTGTCAACAGTTGCTGTATGTATACGTAGATGGTTATGCCTATCATAAGGATGAAGAACAGCTCCAACTAGTGGCAGGTATGAGGATTGTATGGAACCAAGGTGTAGCCCCAATCTCTGTGGGATACAGGCTAGGACCGAAAAGCAGCCTTAAAGCCATTGAAATGGCCATAGGAGTACAACCTTAAATAATTTACCATGATAAACGATTCCAATTATGTTAAGAACCGTTTTATAGAGTACCTTCCCAGGTGGAAAAAGAACAACATGGTAAAAAAGGAACAATAAACCTGTCAAAACATGGTAAGTTATTTTTGCAACTAGATCAGCTGGTAAGGGAACATGAAATCACCCTGTATTTTAAAAAAACCAAGGGCCACTCCAAAGTCATAGGTGAAGAAAAAAAAGGGAATGATCTGGCGGATTCCCTAGCCAATGAATGAGCTAGGGTGAATCCCTAGACATTGATAATCTTTTAGGTACAGTTAGAAGCCGTCACTAGGCAACAGGCTAGAACAATTGAATGTGCTGAATGTGTTGAAATTGAGTCATGATGCTTGTTGGAACCTATATAATTGACATCTATGATACAGCTTTGATGGAAAGGTTCCTTGATATCCTGAACTGCCCGTGGCTGTTGATATGCAAATGAAGACCATCAAAGGGTTCCCGGGCTGGACACTGATCAAGGGAGATCTGCAGGACTGTCATGTCCTGGGGCAAGCCCGACCCCCTGCTGGTATTTACTGCCCACACCCGTCAGCAAGGAAGCATATATGCTGGGATGGGGCAGGGGCATATGATGGAACCTTCTTCCTGTGTGACACTAACCTAGCTCACCAGCAAGACCTTTGGACAAGCCAAGTCTTTCTGAACTCTGCAATCAAGAATGTGATTCGCTGAGACCTGCTGGAGAGGCGTGTCATGAGAACAGAGAAAAACCCATGGCATGTGTGACAGAGTGAGAGGATGGTGTAGTTAGCTGTAGGATCCTTAACCTCAATTCCTATCCCCAGTTCCCCTTTCAAATTAGAGCACATTCTACATTTGGCACCCCAGAAAGAGTGTGGGAATTGCTAAATCCACATAGAACCTACAAGACGGAATTTCTCTAATTCAAGTTGCTGAAAGAACAGACCAGACCTGTTGCACGGATCTCGTGGTGAAGTCAGCTGGATCTTGGACTTCGTAGAAGGAGTGAAAGTGTGGTGAGATGTTCATTGAATATGCAAATGTTCTAATTGTTTGTTGTCCTTGAGTGTATGTGAAGTTGTAATAGTGGATAAAGTATTGAATGCTGTACGTTAGTTAGCAATAAAGCAGAGGAAAGTGTGGATTCTGTGTAGAGGAACAATGTGTTTTTTTTGTTTGCAATCTTGACTTGAGTTCAGACTGATTGTGCATATGTGTAAAGACATTGGTGGAACTCTAAAAGTTAGGTTCTTTGTCTTGGTCACTTGTGAGGGTGGATTGGCAGTACAATAGCTTTTATACCAATACTTGTATCTTGTGTTGTGTACGTTTGTGAAATGGAACTGGTCTATAGTTATGTTAAGAAATATGCCTCTGCCAAGTATCATTCATGTGCAGATGAACCCCTTACGTGTCAAGTTAATGCGTTGTCTCAGTGTCAGCGACATGACAAGCTGCAGAGTGGACCGCTAACAAAAAAATGTAAAAAACAGAAATTGGCTAACGAAATTGCGGTATTGCTCAGAATCACAGAAATTTCTGAGCAAATGGGGGAGCAATGGAGAGCAGAAAGGATTCAACTTGGAGGGCAGATAGAGAAATTTGGAGATAATCTTAGGGGCATTGCAACTACCTCCAGTGTTGAAACGGATGGATTGAGGGCTACAGTATGCAATTTGTCCGAAAGAAATTGTGAGCTGCAAGAACAATTGAAACAATGCAAACTCTATGGAGAGTAGGCTTGTTGGTTCATTGCAACTAAAATTATCTCATATGGAGGAATTGCTAATGTCTTTAGAGAGGAAATTGGAAGATGCGAAGTCCCAGCTACTTAGAAAAGAGCAATCCATATTATCCCTCAATGAACAGAAAAGAAAAGTGTCAGTCAGCCAATATCTGTACTGTCACTGATGTGGATACATCCAATGGGGTGGTATTAGAAATACTCCTGGAAATTTAAGGGAAAACACCAGAGTACTCAATTAATGACAAGCTTACTTTGTGCCAGATTCTGGGTGAGTTTAATACACTGGAGTCACCCATGTGCCTATCTAATAAATTTGAGGCTATTGTGCAGAAATACACTTTGATAAAGATGCATGCTCTCTTCTAAATTTGAGGCTATTGTGCAGAAATACACTTTGATAAAGATGCATGCTCTCTTCTAAAGGCTTGGCTACCAGCACCTCTAGCAGTCCAGTTACCTGCATATAATGATAACTTAGCAGACGCAGAGGGGAGGATGAATGTACTACGGCATGAACAGTCGTGATGATAGAGGGATGAATGCGTTACAAAAAAATGAGATTTAGAAGAGGAGATAACCCTATATATTGTTCGGTAACCAATATCATTCACTGTACAGAAGTGTGTATAACTGTCCTGACATGTCTGCTGATGATCCAAGCGTCATATATTCAATGGCCAATATATGTTATGTGAACCATCCTAATAGGATTGCCCTAATGCCAATTCATACCAGAGATTTAAAACAATATACTTAGAGACTTTTGTGAAGAGACTGGTGTGAAGAATCGAGTGATGGTTATGGATCAGATGCAGATATATCAGTAGTGAGCAGGGGTACAAGGAGGAAATTCATCAGGTGTTATAAATGTCACAGACCAGGGCACATTCAGAGGTTTTGTAGAACCCCCAATATTTCCAGCCTGATAAATAATGATAATGAAAGTATATCTGAGATGAGCACTGCCACCCAGGACAATGAAAGCATACCACAGGAGCCCGATGTGACAGATAACAATGGTCTTCACCCTCTGAATAGCCAACAGCCAGGGGGAACAAGCATACCAATGTTTGCACCCTGGGCTAATCTTCCATTTTGGCTGGTATGCAGTTGGTCCCAAATTGCATTACCATTTTTCATTCAGAATAATGAAAACTTTGTGAGCAATGCCTGCTTAGTTTAGGAAAAATATGGGATTTAT
Organism: Nanorana parkeri; assembly: GCF_000935625.1. Classification (NCBI taxonomy): domain Eukaryota; kingdom Metazoa; phylum Chordata; class Amphibia; order Anura; family Dicroglossidae; genus Nanorana; species Nanorana parkeri. The sequence continues at coordinate 198,031 of NW_017308285.1, read as the reverse complement.
ATTCTAGCCATACAGATAACAGGACAAGGCTTAGGGAATAAGGATTTGATTGTTATGATAATTGTGTGTAATAATTGTTTGTGTTTTTTTTTCAGGCGCCACAAAAGGCAGCTTAGTCAAGCAGGCTAAACACTTATGTTTTTGTTTTATTCACAGGTTTTATGTTGAGTAGAAGTACAGTACTGACTACATTTAGTTAAGCATGAGTTAGATCAGTTTCAAAAGGTCTTCATAATCAAAAAGGTCTTAAGTGGTATAATGAGCTCAATAATTAGTAATTGTTTGCAAACAATGAAAGTCAGGCATTTGTTGGTTAAAACAGTGATGTATACTGTCCCTCTGTGATATGCATGTATTTTTGTGTGTCCCCTTAACCTTTTGGGTTTCTAGGTGTGAATAGCATTTGCTCTTTCAATGGAGTTCACAGGAAGAGGTCTCAGGATGTCTGTTCACACACCAGAACAAAAGTTGAGTTGGGAGATGGTGTTTGTGTGGGAGGAGTTATGGCCAGCAGAACATTATGTGATTTTTCTTTTGCTTTCCTTGTTAACTTTTTAAAAATTAACATTTTTTTAAATGGGGGAATGCGTTAGAAAAAATTATAGTTACACTAAGAAGCCATGTTTTTTTGGGGTTTTCTTTTGTTGGTGTGGCTTACAAATACACCCCCAGCTAGGATGGAGTAAGATTACAGCCTATTATTGAAGTTACATGTAGGTGTAGAAAGGTATTGACTGCTAATAATGATACTGCTCTTGATTTTATTTCCAGGATCCGTAATGAGGCGAAATTACATATCCAAATTTGGGACCCTGGAGAAGTAGCAGCAGGCCAATCTTGTGGTGGCAATTGGACTATATTCATAGCGTTCATCTTGCACATAATTATTGATAGATCTTACACACTGCCTAGAAAAAAAAAGAGTCACTTGGATTTTTCTCAGGGTGTGGCAGAGTATTTGAAACAAAATGACATTGCCCCATTTAAATGCGCACAGACATCAGCTAGAAGTCTGCATGGGGGAAGGTCTGCCATGGACAATAGAAGAACATGTGGTTGTTTTGCATACATTTTAAGTAATCCCTGAAATCACCATATTGCTGAATGCTTTTTGTTTTTTCCCCCCTCTTACTTGCACCATTAAAACAGTGAGTGGAAGTTGGAGGAAGCAGAAATTCCTATCAATATATAAGCCATACTGAAGTGCTAAATGCTAAGTGTCAGTAGTTTGATATGACCATGTCATATCTGCTGTGTGGAGCATCTTGGGTATTCTGCTGTGGATGTGCTAGAAAGGCCAAGCCAGCCTCATCACCCGACCAGGACCTTCATCGGGAATAATTGTCCAAGAAGCACCAGGATTCATCTTAACTGAAACGAATCATCACCCAAAAGGTTTGCGTCCCCCACAGAAAGACGTTTAAACCCTCAGAATATCCAATCTTCAGGAATCAAGGAAAGGTACACTATACACCGTTAAAACAGCCCAGACTGGTGCAGGAGATCCTTATCCAAGCTCGCAAATAGTTTGTCTCAGTAGCATGAGAAAAGACCAAAAGGTTCATAGGGGCCCTGATAGCCGGACTCATCTTCACCATTCTAGGAACCGTTGTTTCTTCCAACGTATCTGCCGCTAACTCGGGTTCAATAAAGACTCTTGCAACTAAGATTGGAAATTTACAAATGAGTATCAGAGCCAGTCACCATGAACGTAAAATGCAAAAAGCTGGGTTAATGGATTTACTCAGTCGTCAATGACACCGTTGTCATCGTTAAATTAACATTCAGAATTACTCACCCGATCTATTAGACCTACATCAAACTCATGAACTGTTCAAAAAAGAACTGTTCATCCAGGAACCAATTTTATTCCATACCTTAGCTTTCCTGAATGAAATACAAAACGGAATGAATGACCTCTCATGGATACATTCCACTATACTTTGTGTCCACTGAGATGGTCAAAAGCCTGCTCCATCAGGTCAGTAGGGGTGAAGTTGAGGACTTTCATATCAATTTGGCTTTTGAAACAGGAAGTGCTATGCCCCTCTGTAGCAATCCAGAAGATCTTGAAGTTTGTTTCCTGTTGGCCATACCATACGTCTCCTCAAAGAATATTTTCCAGAAGAAGACAATACATAATGTCGGGACATGGAAGGGAGATATACATGTGCAGATCAAAACCCTTGACCTGATTGCATATCAACCCTGAGTACTGGATTTATATGCCATACCCCTTTTGAAGGAATGCACCCGGTTTAAAGAAATCAACTTCCAATGTAATGGAAACCCATTTGTGTATGGCACAACGCATGCACTATGTGGCCTGGAATATGATAAACATGGTTCCGAACAATGCAAAGTACATATGCGAAAAACTGCAGATCCCTCAAAAGTACTGGCAATTCTTGTGAAAGATGAATGGCTTGTCAGCACAGAATTAAAATAAGAGCATTTTCTATGAAAAGCAAATAATGAGCCGTATCATAGCTTTGCCTGCTACTGTATCCATTACCAAGGTTGCAACCAATGCCAGAATCAGCATCAGAAAAACCACTCTGTACCCAATAGGAAAATTAAGTCTGGGAAGGGGTAGTTCTAAGTGTCGATGCCTTCCAACATCAGGACATACCTATAAATCCAGATCCGAGATTCTTATTAGAACATAAACCTAACCACACCATCCAAATGTCTATTATTAGGAAGGACAATGTGTCAACTGAAGATTGACTATTCAGAGAAGGACCCACATATTATTGGATAGCAGATCCTATTATCCACCAACAGATATAATAATTCTCATCTTTATCGGACTATTAATATTGTGGTTGGTGATATTAACAATCCACATGGTGAAAGTATCGCGACAAGTGCACGGACAAGTACCGACGGTCTTGATTCATCAGTGAAGGTTACCAACAACCATAATTGGCAATACCCTGCCTACAAGTTGATTCCCCTGTACAGTACCAGCATACAGGCTAATCAAAAAGGGGGAATATGTCCGGGTATATCTATATCTCTCTCTCGATACACACAAAAGTCAGTGATATTAGTGTCTATTATAATTCTTATTTACAGTGTGCAGGGTGAAGTTTTAAGTTGTTGCAACTAAGTGCATATTAGTTATTTGGAAATAGTGTTAAGAGGACATTTTTGTTGTATGGTATTATATGTGGGAAATACCTTAATTCTTAGAAAAAGGAAGTTTAGAGAAGTGATTATAATCTCTTCAGATAGATAAGTTTTTATTGGGCTTTCTGTGCATATAAAAGCTGTGAATGTGTGGTCATTGGACCAGATAAAGATTTGAAGGATTGCGGTATGTACCACACAGTTTTTCCTTGTAACGTTTTCATGTAACATTTCTGGAGTTGTATCACAGGTATTAGCCTATAGGTTTAATATCTGTTAAATTTAGCAAAATAAGGTTGCATTGCCTTTACATGTGGATAACCCTGCTATCCTTGCTAGACGGTTTGTGATTGGCTTTGAGGGCCTTTGCAATTGTTTGCTGTCTCTATTGTCTAGGTGTTCCCCTGTACTATTGTTTGTGTGTTTACAGTATTGACTGTATCCCTTCACCTTTGTTCTTGGTGTCTTCCATGTCTATTGACATTCGGGAATAGTCTCAGGCTATACTATTATTGTAAATTCTTGTGCCTCAATATTTGTTGGTACAAAATATTTGAGTCATTGTGTGGCAAATGTTTTGGTGTTGTGTTAGTTTTAAATTTTGTACATCATGGAACATTTTCTGGTCAAGATCGCTAAAAGTTAAAAAATAGTGCTGCAATCTTAAAAATAATGGAGTGATCTAAAAGCCCATGGCAGCAGGTACAAGAGTATGTAAAATTAAAGCTAAATGAGAATTTAGTAAACATGATGGAAAGAATACACTATACTCTTTGCTGCCTGTTGGATGGCTAAATCAATATGAAAATTTAAAATTGCAGACTGAAACAATAAAAGGAGATCTTGAAAAAGCAAACGCTTCCATCAGTAGTTTAAAGGTCTCTTTGATCAAAGCTGAGACAACCTACAGCTAAAAATAGAGAAAGAAAGATTGCATGCGGGGCTTGATCATATTGCTCAGAGGCTGCAGCATGCAGATTGCGAAGTTAAACGGGTGTCTGCATCTTCCAGCAAGGGAGACATTTGTTCAATGTCCACATACAATAGAACTTGATGTGGCAGATGTGGATGTTTCCAATTTCAACAAGAAATTGTCCACATCTAGTAGATGTACTAAGGTAAATAAATCCTTGGAAGGGCTAAACACTTTCAAAATTGCCCCTACATATTGTAAGCAGCCAGAAAAAGTTGCTAATGCTCAGGTTTCAGCCAGTTAATATTCTCAGTCTAAACCCTTGCCTTTCACTAAAAGATGTTTTAACACTTTAGATAAAATCAAATGTTACACCTGTGGACTATTCGGCCATATTGCAAAATTTTGGTTTGTCCACTTATGGGGAAGAGACAGTGAAACAAAATCAATATAGAACGAGACGCAATACTGAGGCATACTCACCTCGCTGGGGAACATGGCCTAGATTTAACAAATATGAAAAGCCTAGCTCATGGGTCCCATTTAGAATTATAAAGGCAGAAAAACAAAAGATTGGAGACTGAGAATATGCATCTGAAACTTGAAAGATGGTTTTGTGGAAGAATTCCAAACTTTCAAAAAAGAATTTACTGAATTCTTAAACTGGAAAAGATCAGGAGGAAACTACCTGCAATATATGGAAACCTCTCAGGAGGTAAAGTAAGGTGTTAGTAATGGTTTTTGAGTTTTGTATTTTAGGAAAAAATACAAGCACATTAATGGATGATCCAGATCTGACCCGGACTTGGCCTTGGAATTTTGTACATCAACAGAGGACCTTAAAGCATTTTCTATTTGTTTTTTTAAATAATTTTTTCTTGCTTTTAAGGAGAAGCCTCTGAATTGGAGTAAATGCAGTTAGGTTGAACTCAATGCAAAATTATTTGAACAGTTTTTCTCCTCTCAAGTTTTTGTTTGTGCCTGACTTGCAAATTTGTATTCAAAGTGGTTATTAACATGTTGATCACCTTTGTGAGAGAGGTGTTGCCTTTTGTTATGTCACTGCTTAGCGGCATAGTTTTTCTAATGAAGTTTGTATGCATTTTGGAAGGCAACTATAGATTGTTTTTCAGTGAACAAATAGATTCAATGCTTGTCAACAAAGTAAAAAGAACTGCGCAAGTTAAAAAACCTTGTTGAGTCAGTAATAAATCTGTGTTTTTCGTATTTTTTTTATTTTAATGTTTTTCTTTCCTCTCTCTTTCCCCAAGACTGTTTTTGTTTTTCTTTAAATGGAGAGATAACATTTTCAATGTTTTCTTTTGCTTTTCTACGAAAAGTGTTAAAGCTCCCCTACAGCATTTTGCCTTTGTTAAGTTGTCAACTGAAAAAGTAGCACCAAGTTTAAGAAACCATAACCAGTCTATGATGGAGAGTATGTCACCCAAAGTCATCACTTCAGTCCTAAAGTGTGTTAAGATTACCTTTTGTTTGCATAACTAACAAGGAATTGATTAGCTATCATATACCGGTAGATGTGCGGTGACTTATGAGACTTAATGATTGGCAAATTATACAGTACACTTGTACTTAGAATAATTTACTTTGCTTATTCCTGAAGCCAGTAGTAACATATCACACTTCTCTATATTCTGAAATGAAGTTATTTTGTCTGCTTCTTAACACTGCATAATCTGCTTGGTGACCATTTCCTTAGCCTGTTAAAAAGGTATAAAGCATATGTGCAGTACCAGCCAAGGATGAAGCCCAACTGGGTTTGAAAAACTGGACGCAGATTCCAGAAATAGGATTTGGTGGTATAATGCTATGACGACAGTCGCCCACGGAGATTGGAGAGGTTCCACACCCACATAGTGGGAATCAGCAGGAGAAACCGCAGAGTTTTTGTCGGGCATATGACAATGGATGGAGACAGGGTGTGGTTAGACTCAGAGAAAATGGCTGAAGGTTATAGCTGCTCAAATTTGTTAAATGTGCAAATGGTAAGAAGTCTCATCGATATGTCTACGTATATCTTTATCATTTTCAACAAATGTCCTTAATACTCAGCATCTCAAAATAAGTATTTTTAAATTAGCCTTTTCTAAAAGGTATTATTCTTGAAAGCTTATACTGTGTTTGGTGTGCTAATAAAGTAGAATTTAAGAAACCAGACAAGCTGAGACCTATACTAAAGTCAACAGTACCAAGTCAAAAGCGTCCCTGGAGAAGGTTCAAGAAGCAAGTACCACAGGACCAGATCTACAATATGGACTGTATAGTAAAAGATAGTTGTGACTTAGAACCTTGAGGTTTGTTTTTATTTTTATGGCTTTATTGCAACAAGAATAAGTAATGGACTACTGAGATTCAGGATGGACTGTGTAGAAGTAATATGGTTAAAAACATTTGTTTATGACAATGGCAATGCTCTGAGGGTTAATGGGGGATTAGACATAAACCATAATCGTTTTGTGTGTGGCCTAGTCTGACTGGCCACAAGGGGGGTACTCTACCTTATGAGTTTATGTAAAATCTTCATAAGACCTATGTATATAGTTTTGTTTTAAGTATTTCACCTGAGGTGGGGGTAGCTAGTAGGGAAATAAAAGTCTTTGTTGTGCTCATCACTGTGGAGGGGAGTGGCAGGCCCAATGAATTGTAAATAGGGTTATTGTCCAGCCCAGGCATGTCTGGATAAATTGCCTAGAACCTGGCTGGTCATCAGGTTTTTCGGAACCAAGACCCTTTGATCTAATAATAGGTAGACTGGCCAATCAGAGAGGGGTGGGGAGTTGTAAAGAGGGTTTTGGAAACCCTTCAATCTCCATTAGGCCTTGGGGAGGCAACCAGAGGCTTGCCATGCATCCCTATGGACACCAGGGGTATATTAATGATTGAGGAAAGAAGTTAGCTCTCTTTTCACCAGGATGGGGCCCTCATGTGACGATTAATGGGTAACTATACATATAATCTTTTCCCCCACTTAACTGTATGTCTGTTTGTCTGTTAGATACCAATGTCTGTGTATTTGGCATGTTTAAATATTTTCTTTGTATGTTGTAGTTCAATAGATTGTTGGTTCATTGTATTCAAGTCTGCATACTATATAACAATACATTTATGTTATTGTGTTGAGCTCAAAAATCTCATGACTGAATCCTTAGAATCTCATACCTGTAAGTGTGAATGCTTATATAGCAGATCATAACTTGAAATAGTAAATCAGGTAACAGTTGTCATCCAGTCCAGCCCATGAGAGTGCAACTGCTCCCTCCAGCAGGGAGCACGTCACCATACCAAGTTAAAAAGGTCGCCTCATCCTATCCCTCTTCAGTTATTGTGTTTACTCCGGGAGGAAATCGTTGCCATAGGAGCTTTCATGGAAGCTTTCACCTACCTAGGAAGCGCAGTAATGGTGGACTTTGGCCCCGGTACCTCTCCTGGCTGCTTCTGGGCGAAGGATTTGTGTCCTGGCTCCGCTTCCCTTTCAGGGCTTGGTGAAATCTGGGGACTGGAGGTGGCGTATCTCCCTTGGTGTGCACGGCTGGTCTTACTTTCGCCGCGGGGGAAGGGGAGGGGCCTCGAGCAGCATTTCCGCCAGCCGGCTTCACAGAAGGGTCTGTGAACGCCGGATTAAACAGCGTGGTTATGGACACACCGGGGAGAGCAAGTGCTGGTGGAGGCAGCCACTCCGAATGCTACTCCTGTCCAGGTAAAGATTTTTTTCCGAATTGCATTGTCTGCACCTGGGAGCTCTTAAATCTGCCTGGTCACGGAGGTTTAGATGTGCCATGTACGGGTGGTCTCTGTTGCGGATGACTGAAACAACAACAAAAATAGAATCCCATTGTAGCATTTTAGGTGAAGCCTCCTGTTCAGGGTAGGAGTACGCCTAAGAAAAAGTGTGCAATTTGTGGGGCTATCCAAACAGGCTTGGCATAAGGACTTTTCAAAAGAAGCACTGTTAAAAAAAAAAAAAATCTGAATGCTTGCAAGGATCTGCTGGATTCAGTTAAACAGGAATTGGCTGAAACTTTTCATTTGTTTAGATCCCTTATTGTGGATTTGAAATCATCTGAGACCACTCAAGTGCAAAGTGCTCCGCTCCCAACCATAATTTTGGATGAGGGAGCAGGTTGCAGTAGACCTCCAACGAGAGGTGTCAGATTCAGATCGGGGTTCGGTTGATTACTCGGGAGGCTTTCCAGGAGGAATACACCTCATCCAGATTTAAACTGTCACTTGAGGATGTGGAAGATCTGGTCAAGGGTATTTGAGGCGCTGGATATACAAGAAGATAAAATCAAATTGTAAAGACATATGATGTATAAAGGTTTACAGATGAAAGAGAATCTTCCCTGTGCACAAAGTATTGTCTGATTCTGTACCTAAGGAATGGTCCGAACCACAAAGGAAACCGTTTTCTAGTACTTTAAAAAGGCAATTCCCTTTTGATGAAGATCCAGCTATGGTCTGGAACAAGAATCCAAAGTTGGATGCACCACTTTCGAAAGTGTCCAAAAAGGCAGACTTGGCCTTTGAACATACGGGAAACCTAGAGGACCCCATGGATAGAAAGATGGAGGTGCTCCTTAAAAAGAGCTTGGGATACGACGCTGGCTAATCTGAAACCAGCCTTAACCTGGAGTTCTGGCTTTCACAGTGCAAGTCCCACCTTATGGCAGGTGCTAAAAAAGGGAGCAAATCCTGGAGTTCCTGCCTATGTTATTAAAGGTTGTCGGGTATATTGCAGATGCCTCGGCTAAGGCTGTTCGAATGTCTGCACGCGGCTCGGCCTTGATTAATTCCTCACGCAGAGCGCTCTGGTTAAAAGCTTGGGAGGGTGACTGCCTCAAAGCTGAAGTTGTGTAATTTACCTTTTATTGGGGATCTTCTCTTCAGGCCTGACTTGGAGGCCCACTCTCATGGGCTGTCCTGGAAGACCACTGGAAATAGAGTTACCGGTAAGTACCAACTCCAGTTTTCTCTAGAATTTGACATACAACTTGATTAAATCTTATACTCCAAAAATAATTAAAATGCAAGCCTCATGAGCAAAAATATAGAGGATCAATGGAGAGGGAAGCACACCGGGCTTGGCAACAAAGTGCCTGTGAGCCAAGTGCAATTAAATTGGATTTAGCCGTTTAGGATATATTGAGTGCTGGGTTTTTGGAATACTTGGTCAGTTTTCTTTTTTTTTAGTTTTTAAAAACTGATCTTTTTTTTCTCCTCTGGTTTGCAGCTCTCTGGTAAAGGGAAGGGGTTCATTGATCCCAGGTGCATCTCATTAAGCAGGTGTATTATAAGCTAGTGCACCACTCACATTGAGCTTGCTCACGCAGGGCTTGGGAACACAGTGTTTGTGAGCTAAGTGGCGTTAAAAAATTGGTGTTTGAACTGTAAGTAATATCTTTTTCATATAAATTATAAAACATTGCAACTGGGAGAATGTTTGTTAGTGTGGTTGAAGGGTTCGTTGAGTGCACACTGCCACATGTATGCCCAAATAGAGCCACAGCTCCAGGGTAAATACCACTGACAGATGTGAGCAGGTTACACTTCTGGAAGCTCACATTCAAGATCGGGAAGAGTGAATTGCAACACTGAAGAGACTTGACAACCTTGAGTATGCTGATCACTGAGCAGGCAGTTAATGGGGTTGATGGAGGGTGGAAAGGTAAGTGATGATCAGGTACTCTGGGTTACTGTAGCTAGAGGGGAGTGGCAGGGGCTCACAGAAGAGGATGGCCTTCCCTGTCTTTGTGCACCCAAACAAATTTGCCAAGTTGAGTGAAGATGTGCGGGTGGCAGACTCAGGGGTTGCAGTGACCTCGAGCTGCCAACTCGAGCAGCACATCTTAATGGTGGTGAGGGGAATGCTTGAACAGGTTGTGGTAATAGGGAATTCTATAATTCCGAGGACTGATGGAATAGTTTGTCGCCCGGATTGCCTCAACTGGATGGTTTGCCGTCTCTCTGGTGCCAGTGTTAGGCATACGTTGGACTGGGTGGACAAATTACTGGGAGGGGCTGGGCATGACCCAGCTGTTTTGGTCCATGTTGGGACAAAATGATAGTATACATGGAAGATGGCAGATCCTTAGAAATTTAAAGAATATTAAAGGTAATATTCTCAGGAATATTGACTGTGCCAGGCGCAACACAGGAAAGACAGCAGGAGCTTAGAGAACTAAATGCATGGCTGAAGACCTGGTGTAAGAGGGAAGGCGTTGGTTTCTAGAGCACATAGGAGAGTTGGAGGAGTATTTAAACTAGGATTGAGGGGGGAGGGAGAGATGGAATATAATGGTTCAGATAGGTCAAACAGGTGTCAGACTGTAATGGAGGGAGGAACATGGGAAGATAGGAGGGAAAAATCAAAGTGGAGAAGGAGATTCCCATGTTGCAAAAAAAATTTGAGTTAGTACTACAACAAAAGATACAGCAATTACAAGTGTAAAATGTAGAAATAGCTTGGTTTGCTCTCCAATGCCAGAAGTCTGCACATCAAAATGGGAGAATTGAAAGCTTTGCTGCATGAGGAGAACTAGGATATAATGGTATTGCTGAATCTTTGATTGGTTCTTCACATGATTGGGCTCTAAATATTCCTGGCTATGATCTTTCAGAGAGGCCGGGTAAAATAAAAAGGTGGCGGGGTTTGTCTGAGAGGTGATCTAAAAGTGAGTGTGAAAGAGGACTTTGATGGACAGTGTGATGTGCTGAGGCATTATGGGTGGAGTTGTATGCGGGTATGCATAACGCAAAGGTAATTGTTGGAGTTTGTTACAAGCCCCCCAGTGTTGAGATGGAGACTGAGCTCCTTACACAAATAGAAAGGGCTGCAAGGGATGCTCTGCTGGATCTGGTAATCTTAAACAATGGAGCTTATTACAAATATTCATATAAAAAGAACATCTGGGTAGCAGTGACTATAATATGATTTCATTTAACTTAGCGTTTTTATTTTTCAGTATGTGCATGTTGTTTACAAACTTCAGGAGAGCAATTTTTCCCAAGCTGATGGCTGCTCTAAGACTTAAGAGTGGGAGGGAATATTTTCATCAAAAAAAACAGCACAAAAATGGGAATGTTTCAAAACCATTATTCACAACCATATACGGCAAAATATATTCCTGTAAACAATAAGTTAAAGGCTAGAAGTAAAACCCATGTGGCTTATGTTCAATGTTAAAAAAGCAATAGGGAGCACACGAAAAAGGCATTTAAAAAAAATATAAAAATCAAGGAACACCCATTTGAAAGCTACAAAGAATATAACTATGTAAAAAGGAAATAAAGAAGAGATTCAAAACGAACGACAGGTTGCAAAAGATTGCAAGATTAACCCTTGAAAATGTATATTAACAGTAAAAAAAAAAATAAAAAAAAAATAAAAATCAGATCTGAGCATGTAGGCCCCCTAAAAGATAACTCAGAGTTGGTAACTGGGGGCAAAGAAGGCAAATCTATTAAATACTTTCTTCAGCTCACCAAGGACCAGGATGTAACTCAAGTCCATAATGGGGATAGCAGTGCCATAGCCTCTACCGAACCACAATGGCTGACTATTGATATGGTTCAGAATCCTTTAGCCGTATGGTCAAGGTGCTTTATTCACCTTAATTTGGTCTTACACAGCTCAAATCTTTGAGAATGCATGGGTGTAATTTCAAAGCCATTGCATCTAATTTTTCGGGACTCTCTAATGACTGGCTTGGTACCGATGGATTGGTGCAAGGCCAATGTGGTGCCTATAGTTAAAAAGGGATCAAAGTCTTTAGCGGCCAGACGGAGGACAGCGATAGCAGCGGCCAGACGGAGGACAGCGATAGCAGCGGCCAGACGGAGGACAGCGATAGCAGCGGCCAGACGGAGGACAGCGATAGCAGCGGCCAGACGGAGGACAGCGAATTATTTACTACACTGTATTGCATTTGGAGGGAGCCGAAATCAAGGAACAGCGGTAGCCGCAGTCAAGTACTGTAGTTTTAACCCCAGTGCTGTAGTATTTAAACCACAGAACTGTAGCATTTAAATCAAACAAAAAAAACAAAAAAACACCAGTTTAACTTAACCTGAGTTATTGAATACCTAGGCCGGAGGTCTATTTAACCACGAGACAGTAGAGTAAATTAACCCCAGGGTGCAAGTGTCATTTATCCCCAGGGCGCTAGTGTCATATATACGCAGGCCGCAAGTGTAACTTAATCCCAGGGCAGCGCACAAGTGTAATTTAACCCCAGGGCAATAATATAAATTAAACCCAAGGCAGTTTGCATAATCAAACCCCAGGGCAGTTGCATAATCAAAGATTAGGGCGCTATTGTAATTTTAACCCCAGGGCACTAGTTCAATTTTCATCCCCAGGGCACTAGTGTAACTTAACTTAACTGCAGGTTATTGAAAGAGCCCCTTGAGAACCGATAAAACATAAATAAAGAAATATACAAATAATTAATCTTATTTATAATAAAATAAGAAAGGGTGGAATAAAATAATGTCTTCCATGAGTGGGTATGCAACCAGGTGCATGTCGTGCGCAATGTATGCGTTCGAGGGGGAATACATTTGCACTAGATGTGAGCGAGTTGTTTGTTTGGAAACCCAGACTCTGCATCTAAACAACAAACTGGCAACACTTAGGAGCATAACCAACACGGAAAAGAGTCTGGACATAATGCACCAAGCTGTCGTGGAGGGTGGTCAGGATGAGGAGGGGTCGGAGGAGCAGGATCCTGAGGTGGGGAGCTGGGTCACTGTTAGAAGAAGGGGTAGAGGGAAGAGTGCTAGAGATGTCAGCCGTGATCTGATTCACCCCAATAAATATGCCAAGTTGCAGGATGTTGGGGATATTAGTTCAGGTGGAACCATCATCCATCCGCAGGGGGAGTGACTGCTCCGGCGAGGAGGGGAGCCGGATGGAGGGTCAGGAGAGGCAGATCCTGGTGGTGGGAGACTCCATCATCAGGCGGACTGACAGGGTAATCTGTCATCGGAACCGTGAGCGTGGAACAGTGTGCTGCTTACCGGGGGCACGTGTGCGACACATTGCGGAGCGAATTGACAAGATTACTAGATGGGGTTGGGCACGACCCCGTTGTCATGGTGCACATCGGCACCAATTACAAAATAGGAGGAAATTGGAGTGTCCTAAAAAAGGAGTTCAGAGACCTTGGTGCTAGGATGAAGGAAAGGACCTCCACGGTAGTTTTCTCAGAGATACTACCGGTGCCAAGAGCCACTCCGGACAGACAGCGCGAGTTGAGAGAGCTTTTCAAGTGGCTCCGGAGCTGGTGTCAGAAGGAGGGATTTGGTTTCCTGGAGAACTGGGCTGACTTCGCAGTCGGCTACCGGCTCTATAGCAGAGACAGGCTGCACCTAAATGGGGGAGGTGCAACATTTCTTACGATGGAGGTAAACTTTTATCCCATAACAAGACAGGAATTAAATGTATGTACACAAACGCTAGTAAATGTATGTTTACAAAGTCTAGTTAATAAATTAGAAGAGCTTGAACTTATGATACTGGTAGAGGACTTCGATATAGTGGGAATAGCGGAAACCTGGCTAGACAGCGCACATGATTGGGCCACCAATATAGAGGGGTTTAACCTGTTCAGGAAGGACAGAAGTGGGAGAAGGCCAAATATAGGGGAGTAGGAGGCTCAACTACAGTCCGAAATAGAAATAGCTGGTAGGGAGGGCAATGTAGTCCTGATGGGCGACTTCAATTATCCAGATATAAATTGGCTAATGGAACCTCAAGTTCAACAAAGGAGGGCCACTTTCTTAACATGTTGTGTGACAATTTCATGGACCAGATGGGAGGTCCCAACTAGGAAAAATGCCATCCTAGATTTAATCATTACTAATAATGGGGAGTTAATTGAGGATATTGTAATTGGGGAGACACTGGGAAATAGTGAATCACAATGGGATTACTTTCAATATTGGATACATGAAAGGGAAGCGGGCTGGTAGGACAAGAACCCTTAATTTCAGAAGAGCTAACTTTGATAAACTACGCCACCTAGTGGGGGAAATAAAATGGGAAAATTTCACAAACTGAACACGGACCAAAAGTGGGAATGTTTTAAAAACACATTACATATTGCCAAATGCGAGTGGCATTTATAAAATATAAGATGGAGGCGACGGCATTGGCGTTCCATAACTACAAAGAATGTAATAAAAGATGCAAACTAGCTATACGGGCAGCTAAAATAGAGTGCGAAAAGCATATTGCCACAGATCGTAAAAAAATCCCAAAAAATGTTACCAATATATAAACAGTAAAAAGGGGAGAAAGGAGCAAATAGGCCCAATAAAGGACACAAATGACAAGGAGAGTGCTGAACACTTTTTTTCTCCTCAGTATACACTCAGGAAAGGGGTTTGACACCCATAATAAAACAGAGTTCATCACAAAATATAGCCAAGTGGTTGACGGAACCCGGGATACAACAAAGACTTAGTCTACTTAATGCAAATAAAGCGTTGGGACCGGATAATCTGCACCCCAAGATACTTAAGGAACTAAGCGAGGTTATAACTAGATCATTATTCCTCATTTTTAAGGACTCTGACTGGTAGAGTTCCGAGTGACTGGCGGAGGGCTACGGTAGTTCCAATATTTAAGAAGGGGACAAGATGCCAACCTAGGAATTACAGACCAGTTAGACTTACATCTGTAGCTTGTAAACTGTTAGATGGAAAGATTAAGGACTATTTGGTAGAATTTGTTCAGGATAAATGGTATAGTTAAATGACAATCAGCATGGGTTTAGGAAAGACCGTCTGTCAGACTAACCTACTGACTTTTTACAAGGGGGTAAGTAAAGATCTGGATGGAGGGAGGTCTGTGGATGTGGTATATCTGGATTTCTTAAAAGCTTTTGATACGGTACGACACAAACGCCTACTATACAAGCTGAGAGCTATGGGCATAGATGGAAGGGTGTGTACATGGATAGAGAACTGGCTAAGGGAACGGGTACAGAGAGTATCAATAAATGGCGCCCTTTCAGACTGGGCTAGTGTCATTAGCGGTGTGCCTCAGGGTTCTGTGCTGGGCCCCATGCTTTTCAACCTGTTTATTAACGACATCGGGGACGGAGTAAACAGCGATATCTCAGTGTTTGCTGACGATACCAAAATTGGGAGGGTAATAGAAACAGACCAAGATATTATAACATTGCAGGAGGACCTGGATAAAATTGGGGAGTGGGCAACTATGTGGCAGATGAGGTTTAATGTCGATAAATGCAAAGTTATGCACTTTGGGATTAAAAATAGGCAAATGGGTTATAAAATTATGGGTACGCCATTAGGGAAGTCGGAAATGGAGAAAGATTTGGGGGTCACTGTAGACCAAACTGAATAATAGATTACAGTGCCAGGTTGCTGTAAGCAAAGGTAGTAGAGTCCTGTCCTGCATCAAGAAGGGAATGTTTTGCAGGGACAAGTCTATAATTTTGCCACTTTACACATCACTGGTTCAGCCTCACCTGGAGTATGCGGTGCAGTTTTGGGCACCGGTACACAGAAGGGATGTCCTTGAGCTGGAGAAAGTCCAGTGGAGGGCGACCAAACTCATCAAGGTGATGGAGGACCAGAACTATGAGACAAGGCTACTAAATTTAAAATAGGTTTACATTG
Organism: Nanorana parkeri; assembly: GCF_000935625.1. Taxonomy (NCBI): domain Eukaryota; kingdom Metazoa; phylum Chordata; class Amphibia; order Anura; family Dicroglossidae; genus Nanorana; species Nanorana parkeri. The sequence continues at coordinate 182,316 of NW_017308285.1, read as the reverse complement.
GAGGTAAGGAGATTGAGGGGGGGGACATTATTTTCATGTACAAAATGTTCAAAAGTCATAGCAACATTAGCAACAAACTCTTTAAGATTAATTCCGTAACAAAGACTAGAGGCCACCACCTAAAACTGGTAGCAAAAAAATTAAAAACACAAGGGGTGAAGGGGGTTCTTCTCAGTTTGCATGGTTAGGGTCTGGAACTCGCTGCCTGAAGCAGTGATTTCCGCAAATAGTCTGGAATCATTCAAGCAGCTTTTGGACGATTTCCTGAGAGACCGTAATGTACAAGGGTACAGGTACTCGAATGAGAACACTCAGGGACACACACACACAAATAGGTTGGACTTGATGGACTTATGTCTTTATTCAACCTCAAATACTATGTAACTATGTAATAGTTGAGAAGATACTTGAAAGTTTGATCAAGGATCAAATACAATAGTTTTTGCTTGAAAATAATAAGCGATAGTCAGCACAGATGCACAAAAGACAGAAGCTGTCAATCAAACCTACCTTTATGAGTGAGTAAAAAAAATTAGACAGGAATGGCTGTGGATCAGTGGCGTAACAACCAGGGGGGCAGCTGGTGTGCTGGCCCTGGGCGTAAAGCTGAAGGGGCGCCAGACGAAAATGGCACTTTTGGCTGGTGTCTCTCCTCACAGTCCGGCAGAGCGGTGTGGGGGCGGAGACAGCCCACGCTGTCACAGGAGGCTGGGCTCTCCTCCGTGCACTGCTCGCTCAGCCTCCTGTGACAGCATGTCAGAGGAGAGAGAGCAAACACGCAATTGCTGGGTGTTTGATAATTGAGAATATGGTTACTGTATCCTCAATTATGAATGAATGGGAGTGATCTACATCACCTCCAGTTCATTCATAATTGTAGTTATAGTAAACAATGTTCTCATGTTATCAATGAACAGGAACACTCAAAGGATTCCTGTTCATTGATATGAACATGAATCCTTTGGGATGAAGAAAAAGAAAAAGAAAAAGAAAAAGAAGAATTGAGGACTTTGTGTTCTGAATATCTTTTTTCTATTTTAAAAAGGGAAATATCGGGGGTCTGATTAGACCCATTCCCAGAAGCCCCTTAAAGTAAAGTAACAAAAATATTTAATAAAAAATTCATAAAAATGTAAAAAAAAAAATTTAAAAAATTTGAAAAAATGAAAACGTGTGTGGGGGGTGCAGGGTACAGTTCAAGTGGATGTTTATATAATGGGGGGGGAACATTTCTGCCCCGGGCGCCCATAACTCTGGTTACTTCACTGCTGTGGATATAGTATACTTGGACTTTGCTAAAGCGTTTGACACAGTTCCCCACATGCGGCCAATGTACAAGTTAAGGTCAATAGGTATAGAGTATTCAATCTGTAATTGGATAGGAAACTGGCTTAAAGACTGTATTCAGAGGAGTGGTGATTAACGATTCATACTCTGAATGGCCTGAGGTTGTTAGTGGTGTCCCCCAAGGTTCAGTGATGGGTCCTAATTGTCATTTATAAATAGAACAAAGAATTGGGGATTACAAGTACTATTTCTGTGTTTGCAGATGACACCAAGTTATGTAGTGGAATACAGTCCTTACAGGAGGTCTCCACCCTACAAGCGGATCTGAACGCTCTGTGTGATGAGTCCATGATGTAGAAAGATCTGGGTGTTCTAGTAGATCATAGACTGAATAATAGCATGCAATGTCAAGCTGCAGTTTCTAAAGCAAGCAAAATACTTTCTTGTATTAAGAGGGGTATAGACTCTAGATAGAGACATCATCCTGCCCCAGTACAAAGCATTAGTAAGGCCTCTTCTGGAATATGCAGTTCAGTTTTGGGCACCAGTTCACAAAAAAAGGATGCCGTGGAACTGGAGAAGTGCAGCGAAGGGCAGCTAAACTCATAAGAGGCATGGAGGAGCTCAGCTATGAGGAAAGATTAACTGATATGAATTTGTTCTCTGCAGAAGAGGCGATTAAGGTGGGACATTATCACTATGTAGTCAGGATGCCCCTAGTGAAGATTTGATTATGGCCCAAAAAAGGACCCAATTGGCCTATTTTTTAAAAACAAAAGCCCAATTAGCCTTCCATCAGGGATTGTGGATTTAGACCTCAAAAAAAGGTAGTATCCAATGGGTGGTCCCACTTAAATTCAGGGGTCTCATGTTGTAACATACCCATGACACTCCTACTTCTGGGCATTGCGGGGAGACTAACATTTGAGATCCTCTGGAATTATGCATACTGGCCTTATATGCTATGTGATATGAAGGCTTATTGCCAAGGCTGTCTAAAATGCCCACAATTCCAGCCAAATGCACCAACCCAAAGAGCATCCCTTCCAATAAAAAAAAAAGTTAGTTATGCCTTGGTCAGATCATGAAATGGATTTTATTGGGCCTGTAACCAAGTCTTCCTGAGGGAATCGTTACATGTTAACAATTGTTTACCAAGTATGTTAAATGCATTCCGACACTAAATAACCGCTCAGATACATATGCCGTGTTACTAAAAAACCAGTCCATGCAAGCCTCATCGCCAGACCAGGGCCTTCATTGGAGATGCTCATCCAAGAGGCACCCGTGTTGATCAGCCAGAATGTTTGTGTCAGCGTTGATCCCCAAGACCTCCATAGAGATGCTACAACCCTCAAAGCATCCAATCCCCGGAGATCAAGGTGTAGTACACAATGCACCTTGAGAGCACAAACATGAGAAGGAAATGCTTATAGAAACTCAAAAACCTTTTGTACCAGTATCTGCGGACAGTAAAAAATACAGAAGAGATTTATTGGAGCTTTGGATTGCCGGCCTCATTCAGGTCTTTGAACCAGACAGGAACTGATTCTAAATCCATATCTGCTGCTAATGCTATCTTTTGGAAGATTCCTTAAATTTTTTACAAATGAGCATACAAGCCATTCATCATGAACTTGAAACTCAAAGCGGGGTTAATGGACTTGTTATAAACGACACTGACGTCACCATCCTCAACCCCTACCGGGTGGATGTTGGGCCTGTCCTAAAGTGGCCTTTCCTGGCAAGACAGCCTGTGAGAGTTGCTTTATGGAGGCTACTAAGGACAAAAGACGCTGATACTCATCAGGTGTTGTCCATGATGAAAACAGGTCTTTCAGGACACAAAAGAATTCGCTACTACTTTCCACCCTCAAACCCAGGCTATGCCCCTGGCCCATTCAGGATGCAGAGCCAAGACCAGGCCCATCAGGGGCCAGTTCAGCCTACAGAAGAGAGGATCCCCTTGAGGACCACTCAGGTTCACCATCAGAGGAGGAAGGTGAGCAATTTGATGGTGAGACTTCTCCCTGTATAACCTTTAGTGAAAGCAGTTAGACCTCCACAGAGAGACTCAAACCCTCAAAGCATCCAATCCCCAGAGATCAATTACCAGAACTGCTCATAGAGTGGAATGGTACAATCAAACCATTGTCAACATGCTTAAGAAATTTGTCAAGGAAACAGGCAAGGACTAAGATATAAAGCTTCTGATGGCCTTAAGGGCAACCCTGAATTCGGTTACTAAAAAGGTCATCCTTTGAACCGATGACCAGAAGATTTATGGTCTTACAACACTTGCTGTACCGCACAACAGACCAAAATTTGATAGATGCTACTACAGCAGTACATAGAGGATTTGCAAAACATTTACAATATGCTTTTGCATTTGCCAAGCGAAAGCTGGAAAATGCCGCAACTGGTGCTAAAAACATACTATGATCTTAAAACCACCAGGTAAGGAGTATAAGGAATGGAAATTTCTTCCATCTTGGAAAGGTCCATTTAAGATTGACAAGATTTCACCCATGGCGTATGAAATTTATATTCCCCAGGACTGTGAAATCTACAAGAGATGGGTGCACATAAATCAAAATGTGCTTGCCATCCCAAATCCAGTTGGTGGTAGACTAGAATCTCCTGGGGAGTAGTATGTAGGTTAAAGTCATAACTGGTAACCCATAAATCCATCAACACACATGTGCTACAAGACAATTTGTGTATATATTGTTTTCAGATAGCTTATTTCCGGTCGGAATAACCAGACCAATGACCGGTAAAAGGGGTGGCCGACAGAAAAGAACTGGCCGCCAGAGCATGCAGAGGGCGAGACCAGACCACCCGATAGTCAAGGAGATCGTATGGAGAATCCTGTGGATGATTATGTCTACACCAGCCCATGCCAGATTCATTGGAGATGCTTGTCCAAGTGGCACCCGGGTTCATCCTGACTGACAAGCCGATCATGCGCCAGAAAGTTTGCATCAGCGTTGATCCCAAGACCTCCACAGAGAGACTCTACAACCCTCAAAGCATCCAATCCCCAAAGAGATCAAAGAGTGTTAGACAATGCACCTTATGAGAGCAAACACAAGTATATACTTATCCAAGCGCAAAAACCTTTTGTACCAGTATCTGCGACCAGTGGGAAATGACCAAAGAGATGCATTAGAGCTTTGACTGCCAGCCTCATTCACAGTCTTAGGAACTGTTTCTACAAACATATCTGCTGCTAATGCTGTCTCCGTAAACTCTTCCAAACAGGAGGTTGAATATCTACAAATGATCATAAAAGCCATTCATCATGAACTTGAAACTCAGAAAGCGGGGTTAATGATGTTACTTGCCGTTCTAAAACAATGTCGTCACTGTCAACATGTACTCAGAACTGCAAACCCGCTCATATAGAGTTACACCAAACTCGTGAACTATTCATTTAAGAGAGAACTCATGTTCAAGAACCCATCCTCTTCCATACAATATCCTTCCTGAATGAGATCCAGACTGGAATGAATGACTTATCCCATGGATATATCCCATTATACTTTAAAACTTGATACTTGATTAGAAGCCTTCTACATCAAGTCAGTGGGTGTGAAGAGGCCTTGGGTTAACTTTGCCTTCGAAATGGGGAGTGCCAAGTCCCTATACATCAACCTAGATTTAGAAGTTTGCTTCTTTCGGGAGAAACAGCGTCCTCAAGATGAATGTCCTCCCTCACCTACTCTACCTGTTCCAAACCCTGCCAGTGCACATCCGACATTTCTGAAATTGGTTAGGAGAGAGTTTACGTCCTTTTTATGGGCGCATGGCTCACACAGACTGAGCAAATCCTTGCTAGTGCTCCCCAAAGCCCGCGGTGGGAGCGGATTTCCTGATCCTATCAGATATCACCTGGCAGTGCACATGGCCAGGGCATTCGAATGGTGTAATGTCTCATCCGACAAGCGGTGGTTACAACTTGAACAAGCTGGTTCCTCTCTGCCACTGACGGGCCTACTGTGGACGACACAATCTTTGCCTAGAGCAATCCTTCACCATCCCCTCATGGGAACCACAAACCGAATACTTAAACTGTCGCCCCCACGGTACTCCCAGATAATGCATCCCCATCGTTGCTGACCCCAGTGGTGGGAGACCCCAACTTTGCGCCCGGCATAGAAGACAGCTCCTTCCTACGACTCGTGACAGTAAACAAATTTTAGACAGGGACATTTCCTACCTCGGCGAGACTTGGGGTAACTAGGTTGGCAAGTGCCTCTAGGTTTACTACCTCTTCTGCGCTGGCAGGCCCTTCAACTCCGTAGCTACTTCAAACTGAACTCCCCTCCCCCGCGCACAGACCCAACTCCGTTTTGAGTGCGTACGTTTGGTGGGCGGATACGTTGACCATGGTTTGTCCACGGCCCATGCCCTCTTTGTGCTGACACCTGATACACCCAATCCTAGCTTCCTGACAAAATGGGAGAGAGACCTGTCCACTGTTGTGGCAATGTTATTAGGATGTGTTTTAGTGTATTGCCCCCGTGCAATGCATGGATTTATTGGCGTGTGGATGCGTTTTGAACGCAGTATATGAAAGGACCGTGCATGTGTTGTCTCTAGTGCGCCTGATCAACCGCTGGAGATATGATGTTGTCCCTGTAAATAAGCACGCATGAGAATCATAGTAACGTAATTGGGCATTGATCACTGAGCAATGCTGAGTAAGGTTCTCTCCAGTGGTAATTGGAGATATGTTGATATGCAGTGAGGAAGTGATGTTGGTTGTTGAAATCACTTCCTGGTTTGCTGTGTGAGACATCACTTCCTGTCTGTTTTTATAGCTGCCCAACAGGAAGTGATGTCAAATACCTGTGCTGGCGCTCTAAGAATGGAACTAGCAAGCAAGCAACACCTGTCTCCTGTGTCCTAACTCTACATGACTCTGGAGTGGTACTTCCAGTCCTCGCACAAAGGAGCGTAATACAGCTGTGCTTTTAAGCACGGGGGGAATTTTGTGTTTGACATACTTTGGCGCAGTTTAGTGCAGCATGGATTTGTGCGTTGAACCAAGCGAATCTCCATAACACCACTACCTTCTCACAAGACCAAAAAGACTACATACTCCATTTTGCTCATAAAGCCTCTACTGCTTCTGCTACCCAGGAAACTGGATACAAGATACTTACCAGATGGTACTTCGTACCCACTAGGCTGCACAAAATGTTTCCACAAACTCCACCAACATGCTGGAGATGTGGACAGGCAGAGGAAACCATCCCCCACACTTTCTGGTCATGCCCTAGCTTCAGGGATTACTGGGATGCAGTCGTACGGATCATAAAACACCCGACGGGAATGTCTCTTGCTGGGGATCCAGCCGCCCTGTTGCTCAAGTCCACCCTGTCTCGGACCAAATACCGCACTTCTCTGCTCATCCACCTGGTAAACGCTGCCAGGGCCTGTATACCGCTGCGCTGGAAAAGCTCCAGCCCACCTACGGTCACAATGTAGCTACGTAAAGTGGATGAAACACGGGTAAATGGAGGAGCTCACTGGGGCCCTACACCATACTAAACATGTGCGATTTGTTTCATCATGAATCGAAATTCGTGAATTCGGAAGCATCTGAATTGGTTTCCGAATGTATCCGAAATACGAAATTCCGTTAACGAATTTCAGATCCGAATTTTGTTGAAATGGGAATATTATCCCTAGTACTACAACAAATAAGATTTTATTTTTTTTATCCGAAATTCCGTTAACGGATTTTCTTTCCATTACAAACATTCGTTATGATGAAGTTAAAAAGCAAAAATACCTTTGTTAATATTGGAGTCGATGGTAGTTTTTTTTAAATCCGAAATTCCATTGACGAATTTCAGATCCGAATCCCGTTACCATCGACTCCAATATTAACAAAAAAGGTATTCTTGCTTTTTAACTTCATCATAATGAATGTTCGTAAAGTTACGAAAATGTGACGAAATTAACAAAAGTTTTTATTTCGTATGAATCCGGATTGAGTTGGACACGAATTATGAAATAACGGATATTCCGAAACGAAAACACATTGACGTCGCACAAGTCTTCACCATACGATGGCAAATTTCGGAAAACATGGTTCTATTGGCTGGAGTACCTATACTCCCCGGAGTATAATGCACTCATGGTAGAATGAGACATAGTACCGCACCTGCAGGGATACAAAACCAGGAGACCACAGACAGACGTGCTCCCCTATCACCTGCCGGGTCCCGATTGAATTACTCCACTCCTTCCTACTCTCTCCCCGCTTCAGTCCTGAATCTTTCTCTGCCTTTTTCCTTACTCCCCTCTCTTTGTGCCGACTATGCTACAACTTCAGCATAGCATGTATTTAGTTACATTGCCTTCCTGTGTGAATCATGGATAGCATGAAGCATTCCACAGTGGTTGCTCCCCACCTAAGGGTAGGGGTGCTTGTATACGATCTGTAATATCTATATACCCTACTGTGATTGAGGCTACAAAACCAGTGGAATTGTCAAATCTTATCTACACTTTGCGTGTTCATACTGTAGGATACTGCACAACTCCTTTTTCTTTACCCATCTACTGTTTATACAAATGGAAAACTGAAAATTAAAAAAAAAAAAAAAAAAAAAAAAAAAAAAGTTTGCTTCTTATTGGCCATACCTTTTTCCTCCAAGCATGTGTTCCAGATGAAAACTATCCACAATGTTTGAATCTGTATTTGAAGATCTCCCTTCCATGTTCCAACACCTGAGCTAATTGCATACCAACCATGGGTCCCGGATTTGTATGCCATCCCTCTTAACATGAATGCACCCATTTCAAAGACAATAATTTTCAGTGCACTGGGAATTCATTAATTTATGACACCACCCATCCGCTATGTGGACTTGAATATTCCAAACATGGTTCTGAGAAATGGTAGGTCAATATGAGAAAGACTGAGAACCCATCAGTGGTAAAGGCGATATTCGCCAAAGACGAATGACTTGTCAGTACAGCCGCCAAGAACATGTGTTTTATGAAAGAAATGATGATCTGCGTCATTGCATTACCTGCTACTGTTTCCCTCAAAGTTCCACCCAACACCAAGTTACCATTGGAAAGACATCTTTACCCAGTGGGAACTGATGTCTGGGAAGGAGAAGTCTACAGCATGAACGCCTTCCAAAACCAGGACATACCTATTAACACGGATCTAAAATTGTGCCATGCGCAACACAGGAAAGACAGGAGCTTAGAGAACTAAATGCTTGGCTGAAGACCTGGTGTGAGAGGGAAGGCTTTGGGTTTCTAGAGCACTAGAGTTGGAGGAGTATTTAAACTAGAGTTGGAGGAGTATTTAAACTAGAGTTGGAGGAGTATTTAAACTAGAGTTGGAGGAGTATTTAAACTAGAGTTGGAGGAGTATTTAAACTAGGATTGAGGGGGAAGGAGAGATGGAATATAATGGTTCAGATAGGTCAAAACAGGGGTCAGACTATAATGGAGGGAGGAACATGGGAAGATAGGGAGGAGGGAAATCAAAGTGGATAAGGTGATTCCTGTGACGGACCTAGGGCTGCAAAGAGTCATTGCTCCGGAGAACTTTGTGTGCTGTGTGTATTTTACAGTTTACTATGTTATCTGGGGAGAGCCGGTCACTATGTGACTTGATGAAAACCATTGTTCCAAAGGCAGCAGGTGGGCTGGAGGGGCAATTGTTAGAGTGATGAGATTAAGCTCCTCTCTAAGACAATACAATGCGGCACCTAGCTGTCTGGGGAAGGAAACTCTTCCATGTAACAATGAACTCTAATCTGATCTTGTCAGATATAAATTCTGTGTGCTCGGCCTCAATAAAGCAGTTGTTGTTTCACTCCAAAGTCAGTCTTGTCTGATTCTTGGAGTAAGCCTTCCATGCCATAGTCACCGCTTCTGGTTCCAGCACCCAGGGAACAGGCTGAAGACGGAGATATCCAGTCGGGGTATCAGGGAGTCAGTCACAATTCCCATGTTGCAAACAAACATTTGATAGTACAACAAAAAGATACCGCAATTACAAGTGTAAAATGTAGAAAGCGCTTGAATTGTTTGCTCGCCAATGCCAGAAGTCTGCACAGCAAAATGGGAGAATTGAAAGCTTTGCTGCATGAAGAGAACTAGGATATAATTGGTATTGCTGAATCCTTGCTTGGTTCTATACATGAGTGGGCTGTAAATATTCCTGGCTGTGATCTTTGAGAGGCTGGGTAAAACGAAAAGGTGGCAGGGTTGGTCTCTGTGAGAAGTGATCTAAAAGGGAGTGTGAAAGAGGACTTTGATGGCAAGTGTGATGGTGCTGAGGCATTATGGGTGGAGTTGTATGCTGGTATGCATAACGCAAAAGGTAATTGTTGGAGTTTGTTACAAGCCCCCCAGTGTTGAGATGGAGACTGAGCTCCTTACACAAATAGAAAGGGCTGCAAGGGATGCTTTGCTGGATCTGGTAATCTTAAACAATGGAGCTTATTACAAATATTCATATAAAAGAACATCTGGGTAGCAGTGACTATAATATGATTTCATTTAACTTAGTGTTTTTATTTTTTCAGTATGTGCATGTTGTTTACAACTTAACTTCAGGAGAGCAAATTTGCCCAAGCTATAATGGGAATGTTTCAAAACAATTGTTCACAACCATACGGCAAAATATATTCCTGTAAGCAATAAGTTAAAGGCTAGAAGTAAAACCCATGTGGCTTATGTTCAATGTTAAAAAATCCATAGGAGCACACGAAAAAGGCATTTAAAAAAATATATATATAAAAAAAAACAAGGAACACCCATTTGAAAGCTACAAAGAATAACAATATGTAAAAAGGAAATAAAGCTTAGATTCAAAACAGACAGGTTGCAAAAGATTGCAAGATTAACCCTTGAAAATATTTATGAGTAAAAAACAACAAAACCAGATCTGAGCATGTAGGCCCCTTAAAAGATAACAGAGTTGGTAACTGGGGACAAAGGCAAATCTATTAAATACTTTCAACTCACCAAGGAACAGGATGCAACTGAAGTCCATAATGGGGATAGCAGTGCCATAGCCTCTACTGAACCACAATGGCTGACTATTGATATGATTCAGAATCTGTTAGCAGTCTGGTCCAGGTGCTTTATTCACCTTAACTTTTGTCTTACACCCATGTGTCCTCAAAGAATTGAGCTGTGTCATTTCAAAGCCATTGTATCTAATTTTTTAGAGATTGACTGGCTTGGTACCGATGGATTGGTGCAAGGCCAATGTGGTGCCTATAGTTAAAAAAGGGATCAAAGTCTTTACCAACTAATTACAGACCTGCAAGTTTAACCTCAATAGTTGGGAAGATACTTGAAAGTTTGATCAAGGATCAAATACAATTGTTTTTGCTTGAAAATAATAAGCGATAGTCAGCACTGATGCACAAAAAGACAGAAGCTGTCAATCAAACCTACTTTATGAGAAGCGAGTACAAAAAATTAGACCGGAATGGCTGTGGATATAGTATACTTGGACTTTGCAAAAGTGTTTGACACAGTTCCCCACATGCGGCCAATGTACAAGTTAAGGTCAGTAGGTATAGAGTATTCAATCTGTAATTGGATAGAAAACTGGCTTAAAGACTTTATTCAGAGGAGTGGTGATGAACGATTCATACTCTGAATGGCCTGAGGTTGTTAGTGGTGTACCCCAAAGTTCAGTGATGGGTCCCTAATTGTCTTTTATAAATAGAACAAAGAATTGGGGATTAAAAGTACTATTTGTGTTTGCAGATGACACTAAGTTATGTAGTGGAATACAGTCCTTACAGGAGGTCTCCATCCTACAAGCAGATCGGAACACTCTGTGTGATTGGGCATCTATTTGGCAAATGAGGTTTAATGTTGATAAATGTAAAGTTCTGCACTTGGGGGGCTAAAAACATACACGCGTCATACACTCTAGGGGGAGTATGTTTGGGGGAGTCAATGGAGAAAGATCTGGGTGTTCTGGTAGATCATAGACTGAATAATAGTATGCAATGTCAAGCTGCAGTTTCTAAAGCAAGCAAAAATAATTTCTTGCATTATACGTGGTCTACACTCCAGAGAGACATAATCCTGCCCCTGTACAAAGCATTAGTAAGACCTCATATGGAATATGCAGTTCAGTTTTGGGCACCAGATATGAAGGCTTATTGCTAAGGCTGTTTAAAAAGCCCACAATTCCAGCCAAATGCACCAACCCAAAGAGCATCCCTTACAATAAAAAAAAAAAGTTAGTTATGCCTCGGTCAGACCACCAAATGGATTTTATTGGGCCTGTAACCAAGCCTTCGCGAGGGAACCGTTACATGTTGTAAAATACTTAAGCCAAATCAAATTTGAATCTAAAAAGGAATTATAGAACGAGAGATTTTAAAACCAGACCTCGTGCTGATGAATGCATGGAGCTTTGAAAAAGACAAAGACATTCATTTTAGCTGTTGCCTTCGAAATTTGAAGCAATGTCAGAATTTGAAGAGAACTGTAAGCGTTAGCAGCTGTTCGAACATGTCAAAAAAGTCCATCGGTATTCAAAATAGGTTTGCAGAAAGACATTAGCAATCTTGATGACTTAAGTAGTTTTGGTCAAGCCATATAAAAAAAAAGTATAGGAGCCATGACGTCAGAAATGAGTTTAGAGTATACTTACAAAGTATATGACTAAACAATAGTCCACGTCGATTTTGGAATATAAGCATGAGCACTACTACGCTACATTGCATTACATCTCACACGACACACTGAGAGACGTGCCTCATTTGAAGAAAATACTTTTTTTCCACCTGCTAAGAAAGACTATTTTAGTCTGAAGTTCTGAACCATTCAGAAGCCTTAGAGACTTCATACCACGAGGTAAAGATTCTGAACTCTTAAACCTCTGCATTAACTAAGAACTTTAGATTGTAATCACCTTATGACATTTAAATCGTAAGCTTCATTAAATAAATATTATCTAACATTTATTGGTGAGCCAGCCACTCCGAAGTTTCCATATTTTTGGGCATCATTCTTATTGGTTTCCTCCTCTTGCTCAAAAGGGGGGAATTGAAGCAGTAAAAGTTGATTCAAGTTTTGGAAACAAAACAAAAAAAAAATGGAAACAAAAAAAAAAAAAAAAAAAAAAAAAAGAGGGTGAATCCTAAAACAGTAAGAAGGTGACTGAAAGAGTTTTCAGCCAGGAAGCTGACTGATCCAGTTCGAAAAGGACTTCGCCTAAAAAGTTGGTGAGTAATGGATTTTATAAATGATATAGCTATTGAAAGTAATTTAGAGTTTAAGAACTTGTCAACTCATAGTTCTGATGCTTCTCTACGGGTATCTATGTATAATCAGTGTTTCCTAGCGAATACTGAACTTGATAAAATCGAGGTTTACAATAAATAAATTCAAGAAGAAGCTCAAACTTAAAATCAAGCTTGTAAAAAATTTACAATATATTAGTATTGAGCAGAAACTTGAGCTATGGACACAATTACTAACATACAGAATAGTGGTAAACAAATTACTGTAGTTACACAGAATATACAAGATGCTAAATCTGGTACATCTAAATCAGATACTGCACAAGCATCTTACATACCGGATGTTCCGGAAGTAAATGATGAGGCAATGCCAGACTATACAAGAAAAGAATTGTTCGATAGAGCTTCAAAATTGAAATTACAAATCCACGATCAACTAAAGATCTTAAAAGATATTCCTAAATATGATGCAAAAGCTGATTCATTTCATAATGATGTTTTTGAAATCGTATACTGAAAGATTTAATCTTACGGACCATCAAAGAAATCGTATATACGCTTTATGGCTGCCGAATTATATTTTGCGCAGATTAAAGAAATCTCCGTACACTAATGACGGTGACGAAATACACATAAATGCCTCAGACAGATTAAAAAACAAATATTGGTTTTGACTACTGGTGAGGAATGTCCAAGCTTAGAATTGCTTGACTCATTAAGAGTTACAATTAACGACGATCCGTTTGAATTTGCAATTACATTTGCAAAGGCATATGAACTCATAATGAATGTAGATGCAGATGATTTGGGATTGGTCAAAGCATTTGTGAAAAAAATGTCGGTATCTTGATCCTATTTCTCATTTGCTTTTGAAAAAAAAAATTACCTAAATTCAGCAGCCGAATTCATAGATAAAATTCGGAGACAACTAAAACAAACTAACCCAAAATCGAGAATAGCAGTCATTCAAAAAGACATGCAAAGAGATAACCAGGTTAAATTTAACCGAGGAACTACAACACACAGCAAGTATGGCAAATCACGACAGGATGACACGACAGGTGAAGTCAAGAGTTCATTTGTTATTACTGTCAAAAGCCAGGTCACTTAAAATGGAAGTGCCAGGCATTCCTTGGGGATGTCCAAGGAAGGAACGCAGTTGGAAAAGAGAACGGGATTGCATCTCGAGCCATCTGCTCCTCCTTGTCTAAATGAAACGAAGCCAGTTTCACCTCACACTCATCTGACGAGACAGGTCAGAGAGCCATCGGTCACATATGGCTTGAATGCAAAGAACTTGCAATCTGTGACAGATGATGCCGGTTTATTGCCAAGCGCTTGACTAGAACGGGATGTAAAAAAAAACTTAGTTTAGATTATGTCGCCAAGCTATTTCTTGATAAGTGCGGGCGTCCATATCTAAAAGCTAAATTACACGGACAGAACACTACATTTTTGATAGATTTGGGAGCTCAAATATCTATTTCTGGACTTAACCTACCTCTGTTGCCAGGATCTTCAGTCTGTACAATTGTGGGATTTAATGGTACAGGAAATTCAAGTGCTACATTATGCAAAGATGTTACTTTTGAGATACCCGATAGTTTGAAAACTGAAATTGATATTTATCATTGTCAAGGATCTGAGAATATCATTGGGACAGATGTGAAAAAAAAAAAGGTTGGATAATTGATCTGGGTAATGGAATCATGTGGAAGGATACAATTAATCGTAAGCCTGTGGTAATTGACCCAGCAGATTACAATGAAATTGGAACCATTTGTGTGGCAGATATGATTGCAGCAGACCATAGATGGCCAGATTCGGGAGACAATCTCGAATTGAAACAGTTGGTGCAATCCTATAAAGATCTTTGGAATCAAGGTAAAAAAATGAAGCAGGTTTGTTCAAAGGCATTGACGTCAACATAGAAGGGAAAGATCCTCTGCCACAGAAACAATATAAACTACCTCCAGAGTCCATTGAACTAGTATCAATTGTCATAAAAGAGTTTCTTCAGCAAGGGATTATTAGGAAAGCAAATTCTGTGACAAATAATTCTGTGGGTAGTTGCTAAAAGATTCCTAGTGCATTCAGACTTTTGATTGATCTCAGAATACTGAATAAATACACCCCACATTGTGCCCCAATTGTTGCTGAAACTCCTGATATGTCAAGGTTGAATGCTAAAGCAAAGGTGTTCTCTAATGACATTGCTAATGGGTTTTTTTTTTCAATACCTCTGACAGAGTTGTCAATACAAATTTGCTTTTACATTTCAAAATGAGCAATATGTATTTACAAAACTACCACAGGGACTACATTTAAGCCCAGCTGTGTTTCACCAGGCCTTAGCTAAAGTATTGTCCAATTTTTCTAGGCTAGATTTAATTCTACAGTATGTAGATGACATACTCTTGAGTTCTGAGGATGAAGAGCATTTAATCCTTTTTAAAAGAGTTGCTTACTCTTTTGCAAGACACAGGTCTTAAGCTCAACACACACAAAGTTCAGCTTCCGTCATAGTCCATACCAGCTGTGCGCTCGCCTTTTTTGTGTTTTTATCCTAAAGTTCAGCTTATGAAGCACAAGGTTACATTTCTCAGGGTCTTGATCAGCCCTGGGAAAAAGCAACCTTTGCATGAGAGGATTAAAAGCTATTTCTTTACTTCCAGTGCCAACATTCAAAACGTTAAGACAGTTTTTTATGAACTATTCCAGAGATTTCATAGAGTCATTTTCTGAAAAGGCCAGGCCTTTGTATGACTTGTTGAAATTCAATGAGGAAAAAGGATTTGGACAATGGACTGATGATCAGTTAGCATTTGAAACGCTTAAAAAAAAAAGAAGATTTACAGACAGTGCCAGCTTTGGTGACAGTAGAAAAGCAAGATGCATTTGCTGTACAGGTACATACATCAGAAACAGCGATTTCTGCTGTACTGCTCCAAAAGCAGGGTGGAATTTGGAGAATTCTAGGATACTTTTCTAGACTTTTGTCACCTGTTGAAAAAGGTTTTGAAATGTGTGTTAGACAACTGGTTGGAGTTCACTATGCACTGAAAGCTACTGAGCACATAGTTGGTTTTAACAAAATAATATTACAGACTCTACATTCTACATTGAAGTTTCTTGATAAAAATATTCCGGTGTTTCCAATCAAAGATTCGCACAATGGCTATTGGCGATTGATGACTCAAATAGAGGTTGATCATAATGCCAGATATGTACTTCAACTGATAGACAATGTTCAAGTCCATTGTATTCTATGTGAAGTCCAAAATACTTGCTCTCCTCTTTTTAGAAGAGAGGCAAAGGAAGTTGATGAACCTGTTTTTGTGGATGGGTCAAGATATTGTGTTTCAGGAAAGTACATTTCGGGTTACGCAATCTGGTACCCAAAAAGGTTATTCTATTCAACACAAGTTGCCAGGATATTGGTCAGCACAGAAGGCTGAACTAGAAGCTGTTAGACAGTGTTAACTTTAGACAGAGATGAAAACAAAAGTCCTCTTGTGATTTACAGTGACAGCTCCTACGTAGTGCGGTCTCTTACGGACTACCTACCTATAGTGAACAAAATAGGCTTTATTAGATGCTGCTAACAAAACCCTCATACACGGAGACACTAGAAACGATTTTTGAGTTGGCAGAGAAAAATCCTACAGGTTATGCAATTGTTAAAGTACTGGCACATAGCAAAGAAAATGATGAATTGTCTATTGGCAATAGGACAGCTGACACTTTAGTGAAAGAAGCAGCCCTTAAAAAAGGAGAAATTATAACAGAGCCTGAAACTATTTCTGTAAATACAGTGTATGCAGTTAGGCAACTTCCCTCTTTCGAAGACCAAAAACTGGATGTGTCTTTGTTGATTCTCAGGGTGATCCAAAATCTTCCTTTGTTTATGAAAACAAGATTTTGTGTCATGACTTAAACGGGATTCTGCATCCTGTGGTACCTAAACACTTACAGGTAGAACTCACAAAGTTCAATCATGAAAGTTTAGGTCACTTAGGTACACAAAGATTGCTGGAAATTCTCAGAGAAATTTTACTGGGAGAAAATGGAAGAGACAGTGAACAGTGTAACTCAATCATGTCTCATCTGTGCTCAAATGAACCCCAGACCAAAAGGACAGAAATCTCCTTTACAAAGAACTCACCTGCTAATGGACCATGGTCCACACTACAGCTAGACTACATAGGACAATTGCCAACAGGGAAAAATGGTTTGAGATATGCTTTAGTTGTAGTTGATGTGTTCTCAAAATGGATTGAGATATTACCTGTTGAAAAGATAATGCATTGACAACTGCAAGAATGTTAATTAATCATGTTTTTCCAACTTGGGGGATCCCAGTCGAATGCGTTTGCGATAGAGGGACACATTAGAGGTAAAGTCATGCAGGGAATGTGTACAATTCTAGGTATACAACAGAAATTTAATGTTCCCTACCAGCCACAATCAGCTGGTGTAATCAAGCAAAATAATCGCACGATTAAAGAATCGTATCGCAAAAATGTTGTTAGAGGGAATACGTGGGTTGATGCTGTACCTTTTGTTCTGATGAGTATTAGAAGTACTACAGCAACACAATATTCACCTTTTGAGTTAATGACAGGAAGAAAGATGCCACTAGTATTCCCAAATGAACCATTTTTATCCACCCCACAGAAAGATGCAATAAGTAAGACAGCATGGTTACAGATGTTGCAAGACAATTTGAATACCATTTTGCCACATGCTGCGTCTCGGATGTAGAAGATGGTTCCTCCACGTGCTTCTAAGTTTAAGAAAAGAGAACAGGTAATAAAAACTTTCAGGAAAAGCGAACCGTGTCAAAGTAATTGGGAGGGTCCTTTTGAAATTTTGGACACACTAGGTGTAGTGATACAAGTCCAAAGAACTCTCAATTCAAAGACAAATGCTCGTAGACAAAAGATATGGGTTCATGCTGATGTAAATTGTTTATGCCTAGATAATACTGCTTTTCTTTTTTTACAGACATGAAAACTGTGAACATCTAGTATGGGAAGGCAACAAACCAAGGAAAGAGTGAAATCTCATTAGACCAACAAAGAAATGAGATGTACAGAGAGAAAGAAAATTAACTTTGCAAGACTTATTTCTTTAAATACTATATTGACTATCATGACATGTGTAATATTTTTTTCAAGACCAGCAGAAGAGAACGTCAAGACTGATTTCTTACAGAAGGAAGACGTAAAGGTTTCCAGACACAGAAGAACATTTTCCAAAGGATGATAGCCTAACAAATCTACATTTGTATCAATACTATGTCTGTATAGGACATGGTAGTGAATGTTGTATGGACTTCTATTTTGCTCAGTGGTCATATAGAACTGCATGCAAAGATGGAATCAAAAACAGGATTTGGTAAAATGCAAGGTTCTTATGTACAAAATAATACTGGTACATGAGAATGCAGTTTAGCAAGCCTGGCGTTTTGGTATGTGGTTTTAAAAAGGTAATGAATCTACAATTTGGTCTGGAAATCTAACAAACGATATGTTAGTAATGGGTGCGGAGGGTAGATCCAGAACAGAAATCTGGCATTCAACACAGACATGTTTAGAATATTCGATCCAAGGCATCTAAATATAAAAGGGGATGACACAAAAGATAGTTAGAGTATGGAATTTTCAAGTTCAAGACTTAATGCTCAAGTGAATTTTAAAATAATCACCACTATAGTGGATAAGATAATTCCAGAAAGAATAGTGTCACCACAATTTATTAAGATTACAGAAGGTAAGGATGGTCTGGATTTGATGTGCAGTACACGAATATACATACTCAAAATTCTCTAAAAACTTTGCATTTTTACTCGTTAATAGACAGTCTTACCCATAGTGAAACAAACTTGATTCATAGGAGGTATTTATGAGTGTGGATTGGATTGATAATAAATGTGTTTATTACAAGAACAATCCCAATTTTAATGACACAGGTGTATACAAGTGCTGCATATCACTACAGAATTATCCAAACAAATGTGATTGGACTAATGTAATTGTGGCATCCCCAAGAAAAAGTCTTGTGTACAAATAAAAAGTTTTTGTCCTTTCCAGATTAACCATTTTCAATCCAGAAAACTTTAGGGAAGAAAATTGGTCGCAATATTATGGAAATTTAACATTTCTGAATGGAAAATTTCGACAAAATATAGTCAATGTCAGAGACATTTGGTTAATATGGAAATGGGTATTGAAAGATGGTTTGGAACTAATACAGGAATCATAAACAGAAGTAAGCGAAGTATTGTAGAAGGTATTCTAGGAGTGGGTACTATTGGGAGTATTACAAAAATAGTATGGATATAAACACTCTGCAGTCTGATCTCAAAACTGCTGGTTTAATAGGTAGTAAAAGTATTAAAAAGTACAAAGAAATGTAAACAAGGTTTTAGAGAACATGGTTATAAAACAGTTAGTGCTAGGACCGTCGATCACTCATTTACAAGATGCAGCTTTAGAATTGATGACAAGTGATCAACATTCTCAAATAGCCAGAGCATGTTTAGAAATCCAAAACAGAATATTCCACTAATTTTAAAATAATGGCTCAGGCATTCCGAAGTGGAATAACTCCTCTAGGAATTTGACAGTTTGCCCAAAGAATATGGATTTGCAATAAATCATACATATTTATGGGTAAATAATGGATTGGGTGCAACCAAGTGAATGTTATAGTACTTTGATGATTCCTGTAGCGGGTAAAGAGCAACTATTAGTTCCAATTACCATATTAGAATTACCTGTAAGCAACACTCAATTGTTATTTTACCAATTAAAATATACAGATTTTGCTCTTGATGAAAAAAGTTCAGAGCTGGAGCAATTAGATCTGTCCTCTTGTTTACATTTTCCAAACCAAAGTTAGTTTGTCTAATCAGGATACAAATGTATTTCATTGTTATCATAATCATACTTCATGTTCAGCAAGAATTGAAAAAGTTATGACATAGTTTGACTTAAATTACCCTAGTCGGGAAGATTACATATGTTTTCAAATTATGTCAGATGAAGGAAAGGTTACAGTTTTCTTGCCATCTTGTGTACATACAGAGAACATAAAGAGGCTTGTATTGTACAGGAGACCTCCTTGCCATTAGTGTTAGCGGGATCAGAGTAAATATCACGAATACGCTTATGCGAAATATGAGTGCTCTTCCTATACAATATAACATATCAAAAGTAGATACATTCCCATGGAAAAACTGGATATTATCCAGAAAGATAAAGGGTTATTAGCGGCTTTGTCAAAAGAACTACAAAATGCAGATATCATATTCAAACATGAACAAGGACATTTACAAGAAATTGAACATGGTCAGATTATTCCAGATAGAATTGGTGGTATAAATTTAAACATACTGTATCCATGTGGGGAAAAACATCAGTTACATCTGCGATAGGAAAAATGTTATTACATCCTTTAATTATTATTATTATTATTATTATTATTATATGTATATTAATCCAAATATGTTTGATATTGAGTGAAAAAAACTTTATAACGTAATCAAAGTAGAAATTAGGAAGGGAGAAGACATTTTGAAAGAATTTATTGAAAGGTAACCTGACACTGTTTTAGGTTCAAAGGACATCACATCTGGAAATGTCTTTTCAAAGCCAGTATGACTGATATGAGTTGTATGATTGAGTATAATATGATTTCAATATCATATTAAACGGGGGCTTGTAAAATACTTAAGATTCAAATTTGATTTGGCTTAAAAGGAATTCTAGAATGGACCCAACACACACACACACACACACACACACACACACATTATATATTTGAATGCATGGAGCTTTGAAAAAGACAAGACATCTTTTAGCTGTTGCCTTTGAAATCTGAAACTAGGTCAGAATTTGAAGAGAACTGCAAGAGTTAGACTTCTTTGACATGTTCGAACAGCTGCTATCGGTATTCAAAATAGGTTTGTAGAAAGACATTAGAACTCGATGACTTAAGTAGTTTTGGTCAAGCTATATTAGTTTTGGTCAAGCCATATTAGTTTTGGTCAAGCCATATAAAGAAAGTATAGGAGTTGTGACGACAGAAATGAGTTTAGAATATACTTACAAAGTATATGACCTTATATGATTAACCAATAGTAAAACGTCAATTTTGGAATACAAGCGTGAGCACTACTACACTACATTGCATTACATCTCACACGACACGATGAGACACACCTCATTTGAAGAAAAGACTTAGTCTTCCTTAGCAGGTGGAAAAACAATTTGTCTGAACCCTTCGAGACTTCATACCACGAGGTAAAGATTCTGAACTCTTAAATCTCAGCATTAACTAAGAACTATATATTTTGAACTATCTATTTGTATATCACACTTTTGCTATATCATTGTATGCTGTTGACTTTATGCTATACAATTAAACTCACAATTTTTTCATTCAACAACTTTGGATTGCCGGCCTCATTCAGTCTTATGAACAGTTTCTAAATCCATATCTGCTGCCAATTGTCTCGTTCAATCTCTTTTGGAAGATTCTTTAATGTTTACAAATGAGCATAAAACCCATTCATCATGAACTTGAAACTCAAAGCGGGGTTAATGGACTTGTTATATAACAACACTGACGTCACCGTCAACATGCACTCAGAACTGCACACCCGCTCAATAAAGTTAAACTCATGAACCATTTATGAGAGAACTCCTGCTCATTCAATAACTCATCCATACAATATCCTTGCTGAAGGAGCTCCTGAATGGAATCAATGACTTATCCCATGGATAAATCCAGTTATATTTTGTATCCATGGAGATTAGAAGCTTTCTACATCAAGTCAGTGGAGGGAAGTAGAGTATTTTCCGGTTAACTTGGCCATCAAAATGGGGGAGTGCTATGCCCCTATATAAAATCAACCCAGATGATTAAGTTTTCTTATGGGCCATGCCTTTTGTTTCCTCCAAGAATGTGTTCCAGATGAAAACTATCCTCAATGTTGTAAAATGGAAGGCAGATATTCACATACAGATTCAAACACCTGAGCTAATTGCATACCAACCATGGGTCCTGGATTGTATGCTATCCCTCTTAAACAAATGCACCCGTTTCAAAAGACAATTTTAAGTGTTATGGGAATTTTTCCCTGTCCGCTCCATGTCAGCACACAATGGGTTAATCCAGTCTCTCCTCCCACCTATTAGGATCATAACTATAAAAATGATCCCAACTGTCCCAGCCCACTGTTCCTTTTTTTCCCCTGTAGTTCACTTGCTATATTTTCTCAGCATGCCTTTAGATCCACCGACCCCCTCCTACAGACCATCATACGCAGAGAAGGTATGCTGCTACTTGCTGTACTTTATTGGGCCATCCAAGTGGATGCCCTGTTTGAGGATTTTGCCGCTATTTGTTGGTCTCTCTATAGTTCTTCTAGAGCGGGCTCTATTCATTCAAGGGTTCATCACATAGCAGAAGATCCCCTTCCAGGGAGAGGAGTTTCTCACCATCATGGTGGAAGGGTGAGGGATGGCTCTCTGTAAATCAGAGGAGTACTGCTCACCATTCTTAACCCTACCAGGTGGATGTTGGGCCTGTCCTAACGTGGCCTTGCCTGGCAAGACAGCCTGTGAGAGTTGCTTTATGGGAGGCTACTAAGGACAAAGACACTGATACTCATCAGGTGTTGTCCATGATGAAACAGGTCTTTCAGGACACTTAAAGAATTCGCTACTACTCTCCACCCTTAAACCCAGGCTATGCCCGGGCCCGTTCAGGACGCGGAGCCAAGACTAAGCCCTTCAGGGGCCAGTTCGGCCTACAGAAGAGGATCCCCTTGAGGACCACTCAGATTCGCCATCAGAGGAGGCTGAGCAATTTGATGGCTTTGACTTCTCCCTGTACAACCTTTTATGAAATAAGTTAGACATGCTCTTCTGTGGGAAGATTCAGAGACATCCTTAGAAAAAAAAAAAAAGATACTTTAAAAACCGGTCAATAAAGAAACTGTCCTTCCCTTTAAAATTATGTCCTTAATTTCATCCATAAGAGTGGAGTCAGGTGGAAAGGAAATCTTCCATTCGCAATCGATTTTCCAAATTGTATCCCCTCAGGAAGAAGGAAAAGATTAAACATTTGGCGGAGTCCCCGCTTGGACGCAGCACTGATGCGTCCTGCAAGGCACATCACCTTAACGCTGGAGGCCGTCACTTTTGAGGACGTGCTTATCAGGCGGGCCGATCTGGACCTTAAAAAAGGGTCTATTTGTTGGCAGGCGGTGCCTGCAAACCTACTGTCACCATGGCTGTGACCTCTAAAGCCCTTGAAGCCTGGGTAGACAAAACGCAGAAGCAGCATTTTCCAATGATCGGTAAATCCGAGATCTTAGATCTGCTGAATAGAAGACTATCTTCAGTTTTCTTTGTGGAAGCTTCTGTGGACGTTGTAAGATCTTTCCAGAATTATGCCAGCTGCCGTTACAGGTCGTAGAGCACTCTGGCTCAGGCCTTGGATTGCGGACTCCACTTCAAAACAAGGGTGGCGTAAAAATTCCCTTTGAGGGCCAATCCCTGTTTGGGAATAAATTGGATGCGGCAATCTCGAAGGCTACAGGAGGCAAGTCTGGTTTCATACCATAAGATCGGAGGTTGCTAAAACAGTGAAACGCCTTCTCTAGGAATGCTGCATTGGATAGAGGGAAAGAGGCAAGGTCTTATAGACCCGGTAGGGAAGTCACAGGCCTTGGAGACCTTCTGGCTCTATTGCAAATTCCAAGAAGGACCAGGGTCGAGGCAAGAGTCTCAGAAATCCTTTTGAAGGTTTGCCTGTCCAGGGTTTCCAGGTCGGTGCAAGGTTAGCCGACTTTCGGCAAATCTGGACGGACAACGTGGACGACAGTTAGGTCCTGCACACTATTTCAGTTGTACATCACTGGGTGTTCCACAGGACCCCTTGCAGGAGGGAATCTTTGTTGGAAGAAAAATCTTGCAAGACCCAGAGGCATGTCCTTTTATCTTATGTAGAAAATTTAGTAGCCCGAAGGGCGGTTGTGGCAGTTCCCTTTCCAGAGAGGTTTGCAGGCCCCCCCTTTTTCTGGTACAGAAAAATACGGGGGACTGGAGACCAGTGATAGATCTGAAGCACCTCAACTGCTTTATCAAGGAGAACTTCAAGATGGAGTCTCTGCAGACTATTCTGAAGATTGCCCAACCAGCAGATTGGATGCTCTGTCGATTTAAAGATTTATTGTGAAGGAGATTTCACCAGCACACCCATATGACAAAGTTCAGTGAATCTTCATTTTTTCATTTTTCAGAAGTCACTTAAGTCCCCTTCACTTTAAGCCTGATGGGGACCCTGCGCGGCTACCGAAAGCGCTCAATACTACTTTAAGTGACTTCTGAAAAATAAAAAACGAAGATTCACTGAACTTTGACGTGTTTGTCATATTGGTGTGCTGGTGACATTTCACAACAAATCTTTGCTTGACGCAGCGCCATCTGCTGTCACTGCAAGCACCCATTTACTCTATGGGGAAGTCTGGTAAGGCACGCAACAGGTTTGGACATCTGTTGATTTAAAAGGACACCCATTTCCACGTCCCAATCCAGGTCTTTTCAAAGATTTCTCCACTTTGCTACTGGCTGCCTTCATTATCAATTTTTCTGCCTTCCTTTTGGGCCAACAACTGCTCCGAGGGTATTTTCAATGGTTCTTCTGGCTGTGGTTGCCTTGTTAGAGAGAAAGGTGTACGAACGATCACTGACGACATCCTCGTCTTCCAGAGTCGAGAACGCCTTTTGAGTCACCTGTCACTGGTAAGCTCCACACTGGAGTTCGGGTGGCTGATCAATTGGGAGAAGAGCCATCTCATTCCCACACAGGACCTGGTTTATCTAGGGGCCAGGATAAATACGATTCGGAACTCTGTATCCCTTCCAGCGGAGAAGATTTGTGGCTTTCAGAAGAGATGTCCCCGGTCCAGTCTGAGTTTCTCGACCAGTGCCTGCAAGTGGTAGGCTCCATGGTGTCCACCATACCTATGATCAAGTGGGCTCAATGGAGATCCCGCCCCTTTCAGACGGGCTGTTTGAGGCAGAAGACTTGGGAGACAGAAGACTTGTTGATCCTGGTCACAGCTCGGATGAAAGGTGTTCTTTGGTGGATAAAAGAAATCTCCGGTGCCAAACACCATCTCCACCGACTTGGCTTATAGTCGACGGATGCCAAATAGTCTGGCTGGGGCGCCAGCTGTGCAGACCAGGTGGCCCAGGATCGGTGGTCCTTCCCAGCGAAGGGGCTGATCTTCAATGTTCTGGAGCTAAGGGTAGTATTTCAGGCCTTGTTGGCTTTTTGCAGTCTCTCCTTCAGGGCAAGTCAGTTCTGTTGAAGATCAACACCACAACAGTGTCGTTTGACAGCCTGGATATTGAGAGGGGGAGGCACTTGAGTCTGGGGTGTTCAGCTACGGTAGTCAACACTTATGCTCCAGAAAACAAAGTACGAATTGCACATTAATAGAGTATGGAAAAAGTTCCAGGAGTTTTCGTTCTCATGGCTTCCAGGATTCAGTCTCTCAGATGTTGGAGTTCCTTCAAATAGGGTTGGACATGGGTCTGAGTTTGGCCACCCTCAATGGACAAGTGTCAGCAATTTCGGGCTTCACTGGGATCAGGCTGGCATCAGACAGACAGTCTAGTTGAGCAATTCTTCAAAGCTGTCAAGAGTAAAGCCACCTAGGAAGCTGCTGTTCCCCAAATGGGATCTGCCTTTAGTTCTGGACTTTTTGCTCTCCGATACTTTTGAGGGCCCAATATCTCCTTGGCGCATCACCTTGAAGGTGGCCTTTCTAGTAGCTGTAACTTCGACCAGAAGGGTCTCTTGAACTGGCACCATGGGGTTCCAGGAACCTTCCACTACTTTTGCTGACAGTAGTCATAGTACCTATGCCCAGATTTGTTCCAAAGGTCGTATTGGATTTCCATACGAGACAGGAAATAGTCTTAACTACCTTCCAGTCTGCGGAGGGTGTACAAGTACATCGCTTGGATGTAGCAAGTGCGCTAAAGGCGTACATTGCATCTACAGCCAATATATGGGCCACCGAATATCTTTTTGAAGTGCCTTCTGGTGTCAAGAAGGGTTCTAAAGCCTCATGTAGTTTATTGCCTGATGGGTGAAATCTTGTCCCTGTTAAAAATGGACCTTTCCAAGATGGAAGACATTTCCATTCCTTGACCTTTGGTGACCCATGGCATGAAATGTATATTACACGGGACGGTGAAATCTACGAGAGATGGGTGCACATAATTCAAGTGTGCTTGCCATCCCAAATCCCAACTCCAGTTGGTGGTATACTAACGTACATACTACTCCTAGGAGATTCTAATGTCATAACTGGTAACCCATAAATCCCTCAACTCACATGTGCTACAAAACAATTTGTATATATTGTTTTCCAGATTGCTTATTTCCAGTCGGAATAACCAGACCAATGACCGGTAAAAGGGGTGGTCGAACCCAAAGAACTGGCCGCCAGAGCATACAGAGGGCGAGACCCGACTACCCGATAGTCAAGAAAGGAGGAGATCGTATGGAGAAACCTGTGGATCACAATTCTGTCTACACCAGCCCATGCCAGCCTCTTTGCCAAACCAGGGCCTTCATTGGAGATGCTTGTCCAAGAAGCACCATTGTTCATCCTGACTGCCGATCATCCGCCATAAAGTTTGCATCAGCGTTGATCCCAAGACCTCCACAGAGAGACAACCCTCAAAGCATCCAATCCCCAGAGAGCAAAGAGTGGTAGACAATGCACCTTATAAGAGAACAAACATGAGTTAAGTATATACTTATCCAAGTGAGAAAACCTTTTGTACCAGTATCTGCGACTAGTGGGAAACGACCAAAGAGATTTATTGGAGCTTTGACTGCCAGCCTCATTTCAGTCTTAGGAACTGTTTCTACAATCATATCTGCTGCTAATTCTCTCAGTAAAGACTCTTCCAAAAGAGATTGAACATCTACAAATGATCATAAAAGCCATTCATCATGAACATGACTCAGAAAGCGGGGTTATGATGTTACTTGCCATTATAAAACACTGTTGTCACTGTCAACATGTACTCCGAACTGCAAACCCACTCAAATAGAGTTACACCAAACTCGTGAACTATTCATTTAAGAGAGAACTCATGTTCAAGAACCCATCCTCTTCCATACAATATCCTTCCTGAATGAGATCCAGAATAGAATGAATGACTTATCCAATTATACTTTAAAAACTTGATTAGAAGTCTTCTACATCAAGTCAGTGGGGGTGAAGTAGAGGACTTAGGTTGACTTGGCCTTCGAAATGGGGAGTGCCCAGTCCCTATACAGCAACACAGATTTAGAAGTTTGCTTCTTACTGGATATACCTTTTGTTTCCTCCAAGAACATGTTCCAGATGAAAACTATCCACAATGTTGGAACATGGAAGGGAGATCTTCAAATACAAATGATTCAAACACCTGAGCTAATTGCATACCAACCATGGGTCCCAGATGTGTATGGTATCCTTCTTAGGGATGCACCCATTTCAAAAACATTTATTGCAATGGGAATCCATTAAGGACACCACCCACGCACTATGTGGACTGCAATATTCCAAACATGGTTCTGAGAAATGTGAGGTCAATGAGAAAGACTGAGGACATAGAGTTAAATGCAATACTCGCCAAAGACGAATGACTTGTCAGTACAGCCGCCAAGAACATGTGTGTTTTATGAAAGACAAATGATCTGCGTCATTGCATTACCTGCTACCGTTTCCCTCATCAAGGTTCCACCCAACACCAAGTTTACCATTGGAAAGACTACTCTTCACCCAGTGGGAACTGAGGTCTGGGAAGGAGAAGTCTACAGCATTGCCTTCCAAAACCAGGACATACCTATTAACCCAGATAAAAATGTTTACTTAACAAACCCAACCACACTATACAATGCAAAATAATCCTCTATTGACACTTGATTATTCAGAGGACCACCAATTGTTGAACGGCTGTTACCAGTTTCCACAGACTGAGATGACTATGTTCGTACCAATTGAAATTTGAATCCTCCGACTGTCCTGACTGCCATGCTGTAAAGGCATCACGGAACCCTCAAAACATTTCCCAATGGTTTTTAAACTCAAAGATCACCTACAACAACCATGATGATAGATACCCTGTTGGCAAGTAGATTCCAATGTAGGCAACTAGATTCCAATGTATAAGTTACAGCAATCTGCAGCAACACAGTATTCACCAGTAGAAAATCTGCAGCAACACAGTATTCACCATTTGAAATATGACAGGGAGAAAAAGGTCACTTGTGTTCCAAAATGAACCTTTCCTGTCTACACTGCAGAAAGATGCAATCACTAAAACAAAGTGGTTACAGATGTTGCAAGACAATCTAAACACTATTTTGCCACATGCCGCTACAAACATGCAAAAAATGGTTCCTGCACATTCAGTTTGTCAAAGGGGGACTTATGGTGAAAACTTTTATAAAGAGTGGGCCATGGCAAAGTAATTGGGAAGGCCCTTTTGAAATTCTGGCCATATTAGGGGTAGTTATACAAGTTCAAAGACCTCTCAATTCAAAGAAAAATGCACGTAGACAGACAAAAATATGGGTTCACACAGATCACTGCAAATTGTTCATGCCTAGATAATGATACTGCATTTCTTTTTTGCAGAAATTAATACTGAACATCTAGTATTGAAAGGCAACAAAACCCAAAAAGGAGAGGAAAGTGTCAGAGATAAAAGAAAACAATTACAAGACTGATTTTTTTTTCTTTAATAACTATATTGACTGTAGTAACATGTGTTCTAATCTTTGAGACAAGCAGATATCAACTAGACCGATTCCTTACAAAAGGGAACACGTAAAGCTTTCCAGACACCGAAGAACATTTTTTCCAAAGGATAGGGATATAGATACAAATGTAGATTTGTTAGGATATGTTTGTATAGGACATGGTATAGATTGCTGTAAGGACTTCTATTTTAAGCACAGTAGTAATATAGAATTACATGCCAGGATTGAATAAAAAACGGGATTTGTTAAAATGCAAGGTTCCTATGTGCATAATAATAATACTGGTTCATGGGAATGCAATTTAGCAAGCTTGGCATTGTGGTATGTAGGTATAAAAAGGAAATGCATCTACAATTTGGTCTGGAAATGTAACAAATAGTAATGGGTGCTGAAGGTAGATCCAAAAAACAGAAATCTGGCATTCAGACTTATTTACAATATGTAGATGCTAGACATCTTAATATAAAAAGAGGATCAAATAAATTATATATAGTCGAGTATGGAATTTTAAAAGACCTTTAGCTCAAGCAAACTTTAAAGTTATCACCGTAGTGGATCAGATAATTCCAGAAATAGCATCACCAAAGTGTATTAAGATTACAGAAGGTAAGGATGGTTTGGATTTGATGTGTGGTACACAAATATACTTGCCTCAAAATTCTTTATTAAATTTGAGAAGAAACTGAGAATGTTTAGAAAGTCTCCCATGGTTCAACAAATTTGATTCATCAACGTATTTATGGGATTGTGGATTGGATTGATAATACATTACAAGAACAATCCCAATTTAAAAAAAGGACACTGGTGTATACGAGTGCTGCATATCACTACCGAATTATCCAGAAAAATGTAATCTAATGTAATTGTGGTATCCCCGGGAAAAACTCTGTACAGATAAAAATGTTTGTCAGCCAGTCCTTTCCAGATAAACTTCTATAGAATTATAAGTTACCATTTCAGAACGGAAAGTTTCAACAAAGCATACTTTGTGTCAAGGACATTTGGTTAATATGGAATTGGGTATTGAAAGATGGTTTAAATACAAATGTGAGAATTACAAACAGGAATAAATGGGGTATTATAGAAGGAATTCTAGGAGGAGTTGGTACTATTGGAAGTCTTTCAAATAGTATGGACATTAACGCACTGAAATCTGATCTTGAAACAGCTGGTTTAGTGGGAAGTAAAAGCATTAAGGTGCAAAGAAATTTAAATCAAATTCTGGAAAATATGGTGATGAAAACAACTAGTTTTAGGACCGTCCATCACTCATTTACAAGATATTGCTTTAGATTGAATGGCTAGTGAACAACATTCCCATATAGCCAGAGCATGTTTGGAGATTCAGATGGAATATTCCACTAATTTTAAGATAATGGCTTAAGCATTCCAAAGCGGAATAAATCCTCTAGGAATTGTACAAAGTTTACCCAGAGAATATGAATTTACTATGGATCTCAGATTTATGGGTAAATAAATGGATAGGTTGCAATCAAGAAAATTAATGTTATAGTACTTTGACGATTCCTGTAGCAGGGAAAGAACAAATATTAGTTCCAATTACTATCGGTTACAATACACATTTTGTTTTTGATGTAAATAGTTTGCAATTAGAGAACAATTAGATGCATCATCTTGTTTACATTTTCAATCCAAAGTGATTTGTTTGCCTAATCAGGAAAAAGGTATATTTCATTATCATAATTACACTTTATGTTCAGCGAAGAGAAGTTACAAATTCTTATGACTGAATTACTCTTGTAGGAAAGCAGAAAGTCTGTTTTCAAACAATGTCAGGTAAAGAAAAGGGTTAAAGCTTTCTTCACACTGTTACCTTATGAGTTTATGTCAAATCTTCATAAGACATATGTATATAGTTTTATTTCTAGTTTTAAATATTTCACCTGAGGTGGGGGTAGCTTGTAGGGGAATAAAGTCTTTGTTGTGCTTATCACGGTGGAGGGGAGTGCCAGGCCCAATGAATTGCAAATAGGGCTATTGTCGAGCCCAGGCCTGTTCGGATAATTGCATCAGGTTTCTCCTGAGCCAAGACCCTTTGATCTAATAATATGTAGACTGGCCAATCGTAGAGAGGGGTGTGGAGTTGTAAAGAGGGTCTTGGAAACCCTCCAATCTCCATTAGGCCTTGGGGGGCAACCAATGGGAGGCTTGCAATTAATCCCTATGGACACCAGGGGTATATTAATGATTGCGGAAAGAAGCTAGTTCTTTTTTCACCAGGATGGGGCCCTCATGTGACGATTAATGGGTAACTATACATATAATCTTTTCCCCCACTTAACTGTATGTCTGTTTGTCTGTTAGATACCAATGTCTGGGTATTTGGCATGTTTACATCTTTTCTTTGTATGTTGTAGTGAAATAGATTGTTGGTTCATTGTATTTAAGTCTTGATACTATATACCAATAAATTCTGTTAGTGTTGAGCTCAAAAATCTCATAAATGAATCCTTAGAATCTCATACCTGTAAGTGTGAATGCTTATATAGCAGATCATAACTTGAACTAGTAATTCAGGTAACATAATTGGCGACCACAATTTTTGAGTCCAGATTTTGGAGTATCATCACAACAACACCTAGACCTGGGTAATACAGGTAAGGTTATTGGGGTGGTTTTAAAACTGAGGATCAGTTTACCAGTAGTATCAGGCTACAACAATTCTGTTTAATCAATATAGGTACCTTTTATGTTTAAATGGGTGGGTATTAGAAGAACTCGAAAAAATGAGGGAGGATACACCACATCATGTTTTTATTTGAAATCCCGAAATTTTACGTATATTAGAAGAACCATTAAAAACCGGTAAATTTAATGGAGGATATACTGAGCGGCAAAATTTTGCTTTTGAATTTTTTTTTGCTTTTCTATTGTGGCTTACTTTGTTATTTTATCTTTGTTTGTGGCTGGATACCAAAGTAATTCTTAACAGTGAGGCACAGAAAGAGTGTTTTTGATTAATTTGTATTTGCTTTTTGTGTAGCCTGTTATATGTGCATTTGATTTCTTTTTGGGTTTTATTCCCTGAGGCAAGTGTATTGTAGTTTTAAGTCACAATATTATTGTCCTTTCTGATTGTGATTTTTTTTTTGTGGTTTGTGCAAAGCCTTACAGGTTTTGTTCTTATTGGACCTTGAGTATTGGTTTTGGGTTTTAAAGACCTAGAGCTGAGGATTTTGGGGTTATTTGTCAAGGCAGCTTGTAAAAGCAGTTATAATCTCTATAGATATATGAGAGATTGTTTGGTTTGTGTTAATGTATCACTGTTCGGCATTATAAAAGTGTGTATAAGGTCATTTAGACCAGAAAGATATTCATTTTTTTTGTCACCAGAATTTTGTTTTTGGTAGTACCACAGGCATTGACCTGTAATTTTAATATCTGGGGCATTTAGCAAAATAAGGCATAAGTTATTTGTGTCCTTATAGATGAGGTTCTCTTAGTGGCTTTTTGCTTGGTTGTAATTTGCATTGTAGACCAGAGCTATTGTTGGCTCTTTCTATTGTCTGTTTAAGTGTCCTCTTCTACCATTATCAGTTGCATGTTTACTGTAATCACTGTATCCCATCTCCTTTGTTCTTAGTGTCTCTTCAGCCATTGTCATTCGGGTGGGAACCCAGGCTATTCAGGGCAGATACTATTGTGATTATAACGTCCCGTGTCTCCACTCCTGTATGCAGACCAATATAGTTGCAAATTAAGGGTGGTTCAGTCTTCTTGGTTGTGTATTTTAATTTGGTGTGGTATTTAGTCTATTTCTTTGTTCCATATTAATTTACTCTAGTTTTTCTTGGATTATTTGACATTGTTCGGGTATATCTCTAAAATTCCAGAAGTTTCTCCAAGTGATAATTTTTTTATTTTATTGTTTGTAACACATGGTAGAGATGGCAGACATGTCTAGTTTGGAAAGTTTTGTAGCAGCTTACACTCTTAAAACGTAAGATCAGTGATTCCTGTGATGCTAAATTAAAAGATACTCCTTGGGCATATGTACAGGAGTTATTTAATGAACAGGCTAAAACGTGTAAAAAGAGCAAAAAGCTTAAAGGCTTAGCCATAGCAGGTATGTATGCTGCCTGCATGGCTATGAGTGCCAAAATTGAAACATTGGAAGAAAGGGTAACCAAGGCAGATATTAAACTGAAAAAGAAACAGTAGTTTTACAAAGCCAAATACAAACCTTGACTACTCTTAATCAAGTCGTTAACGCTTCCCAAGAGGAAAGTATACACAATTGTAAATTGGCTCAAAAAGGAAGTAGTGCAATACAAAGAATTATTAGTAAAGGCTGAAACTGAACGGGATCACATCATTAGTGCATACAAAGTGGTCCAAGATCAGCTTGAGGAAACCAAAACGGGAAAAATCATAGATCATTCTCAATGCAAACATACCGAATCCCAGCTGCTGCAGATCATTTCCGTACTTAAAGGACAGGCTGCCATAGCTAACAGACTGGGACACATTAGTGCCACCGCTCCCACCTGTGCCTATGAAATAGGAGAGGGTGGGAACTATGAGTATTGGGGAGAGGATGATATGGAGGCGGATTCTCCGTTTCCTGTGGCTATGGGAGAAATTGCAGAGCCACAGGGAATGTACAATTATTATAGACCCTGATAACAATGAGGATCACCTTGTGGCGAATGAAGACCAAAGCAGGTTCCCAGACATGGGGTCGGCCCCATATGTTCACCTCCCCCGAAGGTAGTAAAACATTTTTAGGTTTTGATACTGATGGGAAAGAGGTTATTTCTGCTGTGTATCCTACCCAACCTGTAAAAACCCTTATGAGTGTGGCTAATTTCATTGGCAAGATTAAATCGAATGAGCATATCACATCCCATGCAACCAATGTGCAACAGAGATGTGAACTATTGGGGGTGAGAAGTCCCAGTGACCAAGTTAAAGTGTTACAATTAACCCTTGAAGCCTACACCTGGAACGCACTCCCTGATTTGATCAAGGAAGGCAAAACGAGTTATAAAGGAAACTGTGGCAGCACTTTCATAGCAATCCTCCCGAGGGTATGAGCATGAGGGAGACACAAAGAGCCCCTACCTATGCAGAATTAAACCAATACTTACAAACATTGCAGGTCAACCCTGGGAAGGAGACACCAGTAGGACCACACACAAAGGTCGGGGACCCCCAATATTGACAATTAGAAGGTCCCAGAATTTTGGCACCCATCTCTTTGGATAGGTGTGGGCGCCCTCTAGTGTCAGCCTTGGTTAGGGGCCATCCATGTTCTATGGTTTTAGATACAGGGGCTGCCATATCGATTCTACATGACAAACATCCCCTAACATCATCATTGTCCTCAGGAAAGCCATTGCATTTGCAAAGCTTTGCTGGACACAATGTTGAATCAGCCTTGTCCAAACCAGTGACAATCCAAATCGGTGACCTGTTAGTTCAACAGCCATTAGCGTTAATGTCTTTGCCAAGTGAGATTAGCCTACTGGGGTCGGACTTTTAATTCCTAATGGATGCATGTTAGATTTCACCAATCTTTTACTCTTACAAGGGGTCCCTAATGATCATACACATGCAGTGGTGATCTCTGATGCACATGCCATTGCAGCAATCAAACTTAATGATTCAAAATACAATCTATTGCAGACCATAAAAGACCACCCGGAGCAGCATATTTTACAACCCTTGCTAGAGAAGCATCAGGGAGCATTTGCGAAACATAAGCATGACTGTGGAAAGGTAGACACCAGAATACAAATCAGGGGGCTGATCCACCCCCACAGAAGCAATATCCATTCCCTCAAGAAGCAGCCCATTATATCCAAGAGACCATTGATTCACTACTGGATCAAGGGGTAATACGCGAGTGCGTCTCGACAACAAATGCGCCAATATGGCCGATTCGCAAAAGTGATAACTCCTGGAGACTAACTATTGATTATAGGAAGTTAAATAATGTCACCAATAACTGCACCCCCACAGTTGCCTCTGTCCCAGACGTCTTGAGCATGCTTAATCCAGATCACAAATATTTAACTGTGCTGGATATATCAAATGGGTTTTGGTCGCTCCCTTTGTCAGAGGAATGTCAATACAAATTTGCGTTCACATTTGCGGGGAAACAATACACATTTACATGTTTACCACAGGGATTTCACAACTCCCCTTCTTTGTTTCACTCTACCATGAGACATTTTGGTTAATTTTTCTTCTCCCAAGAATCTTTTCCAGTATGTTGACGATCTACTTGTAGCAACGAGTGACAAAAGAAGAGCATCTGCAGTTGTTGGAAGAGCTTCTGGACATCTTGGAGAAGGCGGGACTAAAGTGTAATCCTACCAAGGCACAATTGTTAAGGGAATCTGTGTCTTTCTTGGGGATTACCGTGACAGCAAACAGTCATGAGGTAGCCAAGGAGAAGGTAAAAAACAATTCTAACCTTACCCCTTCCAGTGAGTATCCCCACTCTGAGGTCTTTCCTAGGATTAGTAAATTATTCCAGGACTTTTATTCCTGAATTTGCCCACAAATCAGCTCCACTGTATGACCTTTTAAAAAAGACAGAGTGAAGGATGGCAACGTATCGAATGCCAGACTGGCCCATTGGGCTCTGTTACTACAAGATCGAGATATCACAGTTAAACAGAATAATGACCCATCTACACGGGCCCATGGCCTCATTTACCAAGGAATACCACATGAATGTAATGTCCCACCACAATCGCCTGCTCACCAATTTTTCAGAGCCGTTTCCCTAAAGGAAACTGTCTCTGAAAACGCAATCCAAATTTTCACAGATGGATTATGCTTTTATGTGGATGGATCTCCATGTGCAGGTTTTGGCATATACATGATTAACGCACAAACGAATGCACCTACATCAATCTCTCGGGCATGCTCAGTTAAATCTGCACAGTATGCAGAACTGGCAGCAATTGCACATGCCCTAGAGTTGATGAAAGATAAATCAAGAAATGGTGTTACTCAGACTCTGCGTGGGTTTGCAACACCCTCACAGAATGTTTGCCTTTCTGGCACACCCACCAATACTTATCTTCAGATGGGTCCCCACTTAAGCATGTAACTCTGTTGAAATACATTGTAACATTGGTACAAAAGTTGCCAGTAAAACCATGGGTATGCAAAGTAAAAGGTCAGTCTCCTCCCCATACCATGAACAAAACGAAATGGCGGACTACTTGGCCAAACAAGGAGCACAAGGGGGGAGATATGGGAGATTCCTTCTATTCTTTCCAATATACAGGGCTCCAATGTGTGCCCCAATGTTTGTGCCTTCACAAAAGCCTGCATACAAGTTCCTGATATTTCAGAGATACAAAAGCAGGATAACAGCATTAATGAAATAATACAGAAAATTAAGAATGAGACCCAGGAACTATCAGAAGGCAATACATTGGGTAAACACATGAAAAGTCTCATGTTATTATCGGAAGACCAAAAAAGGTACTCTTACACAATGGGGAGGAAATAAAATGGGTAGTTCCTGAGAACTACAGAGATGAGATGACTTACAAATGGACTACATGGGACCTCTCCCGTTCACCGCCAGAAACAACAGATATGTATTGGTAGTCACTGATCTATTCTCTAAATGGGTAGAGATCTTCCCTACAAAGAGTAACACTGCATAGAGTACGGCCAAAATATTGGTGGAGCAAGTATTCACAAGATGGGGGCTCCCATACTCAGTAGAATCAGACCAAGGATCCCACTTCACGGGTAAGGTAATGAAAACGTGTTTAGAGATGTTAGGGGTGGGGCAGAGGTTTCACATTCCCTATCATCCAGAATCATCGGGCCAGGTGGAACGGGCTAATAGGCAAATCAAAACTATTCTCAGGAAATTAGTCCACATTAACGGCAAGAACTGGGATAATCTTCTGCCCTTATTAGCCATGGCAATACGAGCAACCCCTTCCTCCACCACACGGTTGACACCCTTTGAAGTATTGACAGGCAGACCCATGAGACTCCCAGAGCACCTATGGCTAGAGATGCATACCCCGACCATAGACACGTTATCTATGCAATGTAAAACTAGAAAAAGCCCTAAAAAGAGATCCACATGTTTGCGGCCGAACATATCGGGAGTCGTCAAAGGAAGGCAAAAGCAGTTTGATAAAGGGGTCAGAGAATGTTCCTGGGGGTGGGGGACAGAGTCATGTTTTTAGAAATGCGCCCTCTAGATAACAGCTTAGGACAGAGATGGAGGGGACCATTTACAATTATTGACAAGTTAAGTCCCTCAGTATATAAAATCAGAATAGAGGAGAGCAAAAAGATACAAGACAAATGGGTTCATGCGAACCAACTGAAATTGTTCAAGGGGACAAAGAAATTAAATTAAAATTCTTCATTTTCTTTCCTTTTAGGACCATGAAGTCGATGTGGGTTTTTATCATGCTCCAGTGCATACAATTAGTGAGCGGAGAGGGAAGTTGGCCTCTCATCAGAATTGCTGTTGAACGAAATCCGGTCTATTGTCGGGAGGGGGAACCTGTGTTATTACCTGTAGCACTCATAGGGGCAGATGGAGATCAGGTGTCTTGGTGGGGTCCAGCCAACAATGATCGGGTCTGGAACAATGGCCTTGCTGGAAATGCCGCGGACTACCAGGGCAGAGTGGTAGTTTTTCAAAACGGATCCCTATTGCTCCAAGAGGCACGTGTAACAGACACTGGAGAGTGGAAATACGCATTTATGGTACCTGTGCCAGTGTTCAGCGATACTAAAGACTCCACCATGCAATACGTCCCTGGGAAAATTACCCTGCAAGTGCTCCCCAGAGCCAGCACCAATGCTCCCTCAACCACATTAAAACCATCAGCAGAAGCTATCAGGAGGTCCGACAGAAAGTCATCAAGTTGTCCCTCTGTACAACTAGGGCCTTCGAGTGGGTTAACCGCCACGTCAATCCCCGGAATCCTATTTAACAATGTAAAGTTCATTCATGTACCTGTGGTGTTGAATTTGTCTAAATGGAACATGGCCGAATTTGGATCATGTTCCAGGACAAATGTATCTCTGTTCTATTCTTCGTTGCTAATAGATTTAAATCACCTCCCATACAGCTCGAACCCAAGATCCATTCGCAGAACCAGACCCCTCTCACCAGAAGGGCATATTCAGATCCAGAAAGCTGAACAGTTTAGACAGACTAATAGGGTCCATCCCTGGACTTTTTGGGTCTGGTATGTCCATCTGGAACCGAGCGGATTTAGCCGCTATTCGAAGGCACATAGGGAATTTTGAACAGAGAGAGGGACGTCAAGTGTTAAAACCAGTTCTGCAGGAGATTGAGGGCCTGGCAGGAGGAGGAGAGATCACTGTGTATAATATACAGGATATTGCCCAATTGTTTGAAAAAAACTCAAGAAAAAATTAACGAGATTACTACCAATAATCAGAAAGCTGGGGAGAATAATATGGGCAGGGAAGTAATGTGCACTGCCTATGGTAATTTTGTCTTATCCAAAATCACAAATGTCATTTGAGATGTCCAAATGGCGAAGATATCAGACATTTTGAGATAGAGTTCACCCAATGGTATTGTACTCACACTAGCAATAGTGGTGGAATGAATGTGCACAACCGAGACAATTGCAAACCTTTGCCAGTCTCCACAATTCGGAATTTAGGTATGGTGACACCACACCAATAGAGGTCCGCTCGAGTGCCTTAAAAGCCCATCTACATGTACCTATCGTGACCTGCTATATGTGTCCTTCACCATGTCACTGCCAGTCTTCCATCCACAAGAGGACTTCTTTGATCAGATTGCTTCAGTGCATTCCCTAGGGTACCTGGAAAAAAAGACATATACAAGGAACGGTTGAACCTCCCTGAACTACTCATACAAGTCAAAAGGGAGGTGGAAAGCACCGCACACTGCTTGCTGTACGGTCAACGAGAATCGGTACCTATGTCGTTGTGATGTCTTCGAGATTGACACTCCTGTATGTGGTTTAACCAATGACAGAGACGACACGACAGAAGAGGGGAGAGAGAACAGAACGCATCAAGCACAAGAAAAGACCAGTCCCAGTGAGAGGGAAGCCAACTGCCCTGTGAAGCTGGCAAAATGGAGAACACCAAAAGACAAAGGTCACCTACAACATGAATGGAATGTATTGTGTCGTCACGAATATAAAACTTTCCTCTATCGGGGGCAGTCGTGTACAACACCGTATCCAAATTTTTGCTTCATTCCACATGAGTATACTATCATTGGGGAAACAGTTGTGACACCCATACCAGTGTTTCGGGAAGAGTATGTCATAGATAGTGCACCGGAGATCACAGATCCGGAAACATACTAGGGATGCACCGATACAAGCATCGGTATCGGCCACAATACCGAGTATTTGCATGAGTACTCGTGCAAATACTCAGATAAAACGAGTACCTGTGCCGCGTCCGCCATCTTCAGGGACCCAAATCCGCCGCACACAGGACCTCCATCGCGTCTTCAATGAAGCAAGATGGCCACGACCTCTGTCATCTGCTCCATTCTGACCTCTTCTCCCGCCGATTGGCCGATTGGATGATTGACAGGCTTCCTCACCAGTCAGGAGTGACTGGTGAGGAAGCCTGTCATCATCCAATCGGCCAATCAGCGGGAGAAGAGTTCAGAATGGAGCAGATGTCACAGCCTAGTCATCTGAAGTGTGCCGGCTTCCAGTGTCGCCCCATCCGAGGCTGGAGCACTTGTTCAATCCAGTCGACGCCGATTCCATGTCAGGAGACCGGAGCTCTGACTTTATTGCAGCTCCCGGGTGTCGTGATGTGCCGGTTCCTTCTCCCCGGTAAGAGACTGATAGAGACCTGTAGGGTCGCCGTGCTGGGGGGGTGTCTAAGGCGCTTTAAGGCAGCGATTATATCTTGTTGTATGGAATCCACAGTGGGATATCTGTGCCTATTTGTCTGAACGAGTCTCCACTGGAATGGATTTTATGTAACGTGTGATTTTTATGAAGCACTTTTGTGAGTACAAGATATAGTTCTTCATTACATTTT
Source organism: Nanorana parkeri (assembly GCF_000935625.1). Classification (NCBI taxonomy): domain Eukaryota; kingdom Metazoa; phylum Chordata; class Amphibia; order Anura; family Dicroglossidae; genus Nanorana; species Nanorana parkeri. The sequence continues at coordinate 142,876 of NW_017308285.1, read as the reverse complement.
ATTGAAGATTTTACGGGGTGCCGGTGCGTTTATCTGTCTTTTAGTATCGCTGAAGGATTCTCCAGTCCGGAGAGAGCTGCAAGGCCGCGGGCATGATCTTCTAGTCAGTTTACATTTGAGAAATCTGGAGTTAGCTCTGGATGGAAGCAGTCTGTTAGTGTATATTCTTTCAACACTTGCGTTGTGCTCCTACTGTATGTACATTGTGGTAATGCGTGCTAAAACTACAGTTACAGTAGCTCATGAGCGACTGTTTGTAGTGTTGTATGGCAGTCTAATGAACTATGCAAACGCACTTCAACACATGATTTTATTTATTTTCACATTTTGTTTTGTACATTGGCAATATATTCACAATACATATGTGCCTCAACGCAGGGGCAGCACAGGGGGGTAGTCGTTAGCACTCCTGCCTTGCATCACTGGGTGGTCCCTGGTTGAAAGTTAGGACACTATCTACATTTACTACATTTCTATTATACTGCTTCATGCAAATACCTAACTTTAATATTCATTTCACTATTCAATGTCTTTTTTTTAAATTTTATAACAGATAGCGATGGTTCAGTTGATGGAGCAAAATGGTTGTATGCCATTTTGCTCCATCAACTGAACCATCGCCATCTGTTATAATATTAAAAAAAAGACATTGAATAATGAAATGAATATTAATCATGCCATTGCTAACTAAGGCTTGTATCCCCATAGTGGGGAAAATAAATGATCACATGTCCAGACTCCAGAACACTGTATTATTGTATAGTGTGGCACAGCTATATTCAATTCTGCATACCTGGCTTTATATTATAAAGTTCTTACAATATAAAGCCAGGTATGCAGAATTGGATATAGCTGTGCCACACTACAGAGTGTTCATGTTCTTCATAATATTAAGGAACTAACCTAAAATCATGATTTTGTATTGCTTTAGAAAAAATGTGACCTGTCCCTTTAAGAAAAAAGTATCGGTAATTGGTATCGGCGAGTACTTGAAAAAAAGTATCGGTACTCGTATTCGGCCTTAAAAAAGTGGTATCGGTGCATCCCTAATATATACCCCACTTGATGTTAGCATTGAGGCTCTGTCTTTGAATCTATATAATCTAATGGCAAGGAAGGATACACATGTAATCCACATCAGCAACAGCATGGTAAAAACAGTTGAATTAACTTTTGCATGACGGTGATTTTAATCTAGTTTTTACTAAAACATGGATAGAAATGGGGGTAAAAAGGTCTGCTGATAGCACAATCGGTACTTGTTATTATTCTGGTGAGCATGATGATATACTTTGCAAGCTTTTCCCTTTGGCATCGTAGAAGTTTAGCTATGTTAATGGGGTATAGACAAACAGTCATTGTCTTGAGTGTGGCCTAGTCTCACTGGCCACAAGGAGGGAACTGTTACCATACAGAGTTTGTCACAAAGTATAGGTAATATGTACAGGTGAAACTCGAATAATTAGAATATCGTGCAAAAGTAATTGCAATAAGTGCTGCAAAAGGGGCCCAAACCAAGTACTGAGTACATATGCATGCTTCTACTTTTCAGAGGTCCGATATTGTTCTATGTACAATCCTTGTTTTATTGATTGCATGTAATCTACTTTTTTTGAGGTTGTGGATTTGGGGTCCTTGGGGTTTTCATGAGCTGTAAGCCATAATCACCACAATTATGACAAATCGCAGCTTGAATTATCTTGCTTTGCATGTAATGAGTCTCTCTCATATTAGTTTCACCTTTTAAGTTGCATTAGTGAAATAAATGAACTTTGCACGATATTCTAATTATTCGAGTTTCACATATATAGTTTTAGTTTTCGTATTAACTATTTCACCTGAGGTGGAGTAGCTGTTTGGGAAATAGTCTTTTGATGTGTTTATCACAGTGGAGGGGAGTGTCAGGCCCAAGGAAGTGCAAATAGGGCTATTGTCAAGTGCCAGGCCTGTTCGGATAATTGCATCTGTTTTCTCCTGAGCCAAGACCCTTTGATCTAATAATATGTAGACTGGCCAATCGGAAGTGAGGGGTGGGGAGTTGTAAAGAGGGTCTTGGAAACCCTCCAATCTCCATTAGGCCTTGGGGGGCAACCAATGGGAGACTTGCCATGCATCCCTATGGACACCAGGGGTATATTAAGGACTGCAGAAAGGAGCTCGGCCTCTTTTTCCTGTAATTGATGACCAGAGGGACCTACCTGAACATCTGCTGGTAATTATCCAGATAAGCCTGTGCACTTATATATGTTTGTATTGTGTGTTTGTACCATGGTTTGTGCTTTTAGTGATATTTTGATGTATACTTCAATCTCTTCTTTAGGTTTGTAGTTAAATAGATTGTTGGTTCATTGTATTCAAATCTGTATACTATATACCAATAAATCCTGTTATTGTGTTGAGCTTGAAAATCTCAGGACTGAATCCTTAGAATCTCATACCTGTAGGTGTGAATGCTTATATAGCACATCATAACTTGAAATAGTAATTCAGGTAACATCCTGTGTGCATTCAGAGAATGTGCCTCGGCAGTTGCATTGTTTAGGAGATCTCCCTATACAATATAACTTATCACAAGTAGATGAATTTTCATGGAAAAGTTGGTCAAATATTATCCAAAAGGACAAAGTATTATTATCAGTATTATCTTATTAACTTCAAGAAGCTGATCTAGTATTTAAACATAAGCAAGGAAATTTGCAGGAGGTAGAACATGAATGGTCAGAATTTTCAGGTTATTCATGGTGGTCAAAAACGTCAAATCGCATCTGCAGTAGGACATATGTTATTTCATCCATTAGTTATTATATTGTATTATGTATTTTATTTCAAATATATAAATTGTTAAATCTTGAATCATAGAGGATTAATCCTCATTAATTGAGATTTAAATGTATCCCTATGTTGAAATTCAAAATATTGCATCCAATATTAGAATAATCTCATTCATTTTATTAATTATATCACACTATGTTGTATGCAAACTGTTCCTTAGACTAGAGGCTTCATAATAATATAGTCAATTAGGGACCATATGCATGCTTAAATATCTTCACCCAGGATTAAGGTTGATGTTTTAAGTATGCATGATGATACCGTCACTCACCCCACTTAAGCACCGAAGGGGTTAACAGCAACACAAGTGTTGAGGAAATAAAAAACACTGAGTAATTGCCCGCTACCAACATCTGACGAAGCCCTGAGAGAAGGCGGGGCGAAACGCGTTATGGTAGTGGACAACAAGCTGACTGCCTGCATGTCAGGCTCTAAAACTCCCCGGCTTTAATCAATATACAGCGCAACTTTGCGTCCAAAAATCCCTTGGAAATACCTTAAATAATGGATCAAGGAAACGCTCCAAGACCCTGAGAGTTCTTTTAAAGCAAAGAATTCTAACCCCACCGCGGAAAACCACAGGCACTCGAGACATCTACATCTTCTGAGACACATCGTCCACAAATTAACCAGCCCCCGGGAGTACTACTTTGTCCGTGACTTCACACATTGCATTGGTTGATATTTCCTTTGATGTGTAATTAACACTCCGGGTGAAAGTCTTCAATTGAATTTGCTGGGACAGTGTCAGTTTATTCAATATTAGTCTCCAAACTAAATCACTTGTTTGATGGTCAGCCTGTCACATCCCGAGAGCAGCGGCTACAAATGTAACAGATTAATTGTTACACCATTCGACTCAGGGATTACTACCCTCTGTTCTCTTTGAAATATCTAAACGGCAATATTGTATATCCAAGGAAAAAGGACTACTATAAATTTGAGTTACATATTTTTGGTGCTGTTTCTCAATTAACTTGAGTTTAGACCGGTACTCATCACACTGATCAGCTAGTCCTTGCGTGCATGTTTTGGGAGTATGAGTGAGGGTTGTTGCAATAACCAATTCTAAATAACAGGAGGTTGTTAATTGGTGTATCAAGTAAGACCGAGTATTTTTAACTAATAAATTTATACTATTTTGTACTTAATTTTGGCTCTCCGACCCTCATTAATACTGCACTTTATTTTGATCCTATCCCGTTCCAAAATCTTTTCTCCGCATCTGCAGTAGGAAATATGTTATTTCGTCCATTATTATATTGTATTAGGTATTTTATTTCAAATATAGGATTGTATTTAGAATTAAGACATTTTTCAAATTAACCAAAGAGGAAAAGGTTTTAATGGAAACGTTTAAACGAAAGGTAATTTCAGATCTCACTCTCAGTTCAAGAGAATGACACATCCAAGGGTCATCAATTCAAAGTTAGTCCTGGGACACGTATGGAGATATGAATGATTTAGGATACTGTAATATGAAGCATCATATTAAAAGGGAATCTGTAAAACTTGTACATAAAATTCTTAAATTACAATGATAAATAGTTATACATTTATTGAAGTAGGCCCAATATTTTCTTAGTTCAGTTCATTTGTTATTGATTGTCTCCAAATGTGCTTATTCCTTTTTGTCTGAGAAGCTTGATAAAAGGTCAAGAAAGGTTAACTAGGTCACCATTTCAGCTGATCGATAATTAAGCCGCATATGTAATTGATACTTCTATGTAATCTATAGACTATTTTAATATTTCTTGGGATTATCGTATCAACATACATATAGAATGATGGACAGGTACAGAATACTTCAGTTAATGACATGCAGAGATTTGTAACAGATGTTTGCATGTGAATACAATAGCTGTACTATTCACATTACGTAGTTACGTAGAATCAACATATGAGGGTCGCATGACAGTAGGCGGGAGAGAGAGACACTGATATTTATATTTGGTGCAGAGCCATTCTTAGGACACTTACAAGAGACACACAAGGATTGACATCGCTATTTTACATATTTTGCTACATTTTATAAAATCCTTTTGTATTTTGGACTATTATCCATTTACATATTTTTGTATACTTTTGTTCTTTTCAATGTTCTGATGACTTTATGCAACATAAGTCACATTTATTATTGAACTTACTGGACATTTCAAGCAAGTTTCTTATACAATCACCTCAAGACACTTAGAATTTTAGACACTTATAAAATTTCCAACAGTACCGCACAACAGACCAAAATTTGATAGATGCTACCACGACATACCCGTACATAGAGAATTTGCAAAAACATTTACAATATGCTTTTGAATTTGCCAAGCGAAATCTACAAAATGCTGCTACTAGCGCTAAAATACACAATCTTAAAACCACCATGTAGGAGTATGAGATTGCTGAAAGGGTTAAACCTATACAACTTTGAAGTTTCTGCTCCTTGACCTGTTTTTTTGCAATCTTGGAAAGGTCCATTTAACATTGACAAGATTTCACCCATGGCATATAAAATTCATATTCCCCAGGATGGAGAAATCTATGAGAGATGTGTGCACATCAAAATCAATTATGTGCTTGCCATCCCAAATCCCAACTGCAGTTGGAAGACTAGAATCTCCTGGGAGGAGTATGTAGGTTAAAGTCATAAATTGTAACCCATAAAATCAACTCAACTGTATATATTGTTTTCAGATAGCCCATTTGTAGTCGGAATTACCAGACAGATCACCGGTAAGAAAGGGTGGTCGACCCAAAGACCTGGCCGCCAGAGCATACAGAGGGCGAGACCAGACAACTAGATTGTCAAGGAAGGAGATCATATGGAGAATCCTGTGGAATCTGATGTCTACACCACCCCATGCCACCCTCATCACCAGACCAGGGGCTTCTTTGGAGATGCTTGTCCAAGAGGCACCTGGGTTCATCCTGACTGACAAGCCGATCAGCCAGAAAGTTTGCGTCAGTATTAGTCCAAGACCTCCACAGAGAGACTCTACAACCCTAAAAGCATCCAATCCCCTGAGATCAAAGTGGTACAGCATGCACCTTGAGAGCACAAACATGAGTTAAGGAAATACCCAAGCGCAAAAACCTTTGGTCATTTCACACTGGTCACAGATACTGGTACAAAAGAGATTTCTTGGAGCTTGGATTGCTGGCCTCATGCAGTCTTAAGAACGATTTCTACAACCACATCTGCTGCGAATTCTGTCTCAGTAAATACTGTTGCAACAGAGATTGGACATCTACAAATCATAAAAGCCATTAATCATGAACTTGAAACTCAGAAAGCAGGGCCAACTATGTTACTTGCAGTTATAAAATACTGTTGTCACTGTCAACATGTACTCAAAAACCACAAACCCGCTTAATAGAGGAGTTAAAATCACCAAACACATGAACTATTAGAGGGAACTCATGTTCATTCAAGAACCCATCCTCTTCCATACAATATCCTTCCTGAATGAGATCCAGAATGGAATGAAAGACTTATCCCATGGATATATCCCATTATACTTTGATACTTGATGATTAGAAGCCTTCACACAGGGCTTGGGAACAAAGTGCCTGGGAGCCAAGTGGCGTTAAATTGGATTTGAACTGTTTGGGATATATTGAGTGCTTGATTTTTGGAATACTTGTCTGCTTCCTTCCTTTTTAGACCCTTTTTTAGTATTTAAAAACACTTCTTCCTTTTCGGTCAGTTAAACTGTTCTTTTTTTTTTCCCCTCAGGTTTGCAGTGCTCTGGTTAGGGGGAGGGGTTAATTGAGCTCAGGTGTCTCATTGAGCAAGTGTATTATAAACTAGTGCACCACTCATTTTGAGCTTGCTCACACAGGGCTTGGGAACAAAGTGCCTGGGAGCTAAGTGGTGTTAAAAAATTGTCATTTAAACAATTGAAGATTAACCAGGGCGGTGGTATAAATTAAATTTAGCAAACAAGTTATTGAACCTGCCACTTGTGAACCACTAAACCTTAGATAAATAAAATTACAAATAAGTAGTCTCGATTTACATAAAAATATAAAAGTAAATAAATAAGGGTGAAATAAAATAATGTCTTCCATGAGTGGGTATGCAACCAGGTGCATGTCGTGCGCAATGTATGCGTTCCTTGAACATGCGTTCGAGGGGGAATACAATTGTGCTAGATGTGAGCGAGTTGTCTGTTTGGAATCCCAGATTCTGGATCTAAGCAACAAACTGGCAACACTGAGGAGCATAAACAACATGGAAAAGAGTCTGGACTTAACGCACCAGGCTGTCGTGGAGGGGGGTCAGGCTGAGGAGGGGGGGTTGGAGCAGCGGGATCCAGAGGTGGGTAGATGGGTTACTGTTAGAAGGCGGGGGAGGGGGAAGAGTGCTAGAGAGGTCAGCCCTGATCTGATTCACCCCAATAAATTTGCCAAGTTGCAGGATATTGGGGACATCAGTTCAGGGGGGACACTGCTGGAGCACGACTCATCCTATATCCGCAGGGGGAGTGAGTGCTCCGGCGAGGACGGGAGCAGGATGGAGGGTCAGGAGAGGCAGATCCTGGTGGTGGGAGACTCCATCATCAGGCGGACTGACAGGGTAATCTGTCATCGGAACCGTGAGCGTCGAACAGTGTGCTGCCTGCCGGGGGCTCGTGTTCGACACATTGCGGAACGAATTGACAGATTACTAGATGGGGTTGGGCACGACCCCGTTGTCATGGTGCACATCGGCACCAATGACAAAATAGGAGGAAATTGGAGTGTCCTTAAACAGGAGTTCAGAGACCTAGGTGCTAGGATGAAGGAAAGGACCTCCACGGTAGTTTTCTCAGAGATACTACCGGTGCCAAGAGCCACTCCGGACAGACAGCGCGAGTTGAGGGAGCTTAACAAGTGGCTCCGGAGCTGGTGTCAGAAGGAGGGATTTGGTTTCCTGGAGAACTGGGCTGACTTCGCAGTCGGCTACCGGCTCTACAGCAGAGACGGGCTGCACCTTAATGGGGGAGGTGCAACATTTCTGGGGGGGAAAAATGGTAGAAAGACTGGAGGAGCTTTTAAACTAGGAAATGGGGGGTGGGCTTAAAAATAAAATTACTTAAATCAAATGGAGATAAATTCTTCTAAAAATAATAATACAGAACGAGGAATAGATAGTGGGCTCACTCCAGTCACAGCTAAAGTAAATCACCGAGGTTAAAATAGAACAAACAGTCAATGTAGCAAAGAAGTTGTCAGAAGTGGATAAAATAACGAACCACCAACATCAAGGCCAAACAATAAAACTAGTGGGGAACAAGTAGGATATAAAATCGTCCCATAGCAAGACAGGAATTAAATGTATGTACACCAACGCTAGAAGTCTAGTAAATAAATTAGAAGAGCTTGAAATTATGATACTCGAAGAGGACTTCGATATAGTGGGTATATCGGAGACCTGGCTAGACGGCACACATGATTGGGCTACTAATAGAGGGGTATAACCTATTCAGGAGGGACAGATGTGGGAGAAGGGGGGGGGTTGCATTTACGTTAAAATCTAAATATGCATACAAGGGACGATAGCACGTCAAACAGTGGAGAAGATGTGGAGACCTTATGGCTAGAGCTCGATATGGCAGACCCTAGCCGTAAACTTATTGTGGGTATTTGCTATAAGCCTCCGAATATAGGGGAGGAGGGGGAAGCAAATCTACACTCCCAAATAGAAATAGCTGGGGAGGGAGGGCTCAATTTTTTCTCCTCAGTATACACTCAGGAGGGAAACGGGTTCGACGTACGTGATAGAACACATAGTTCAACCGATAATATACCACAATGGTTGACGGAAAGCGGAATAGAACATAGACTTAAAATGCTCAATGCGAATAAAGCAGTTGGACCAGATAACCTTCACCCCAAGGTACTTTGGGAACTAAGCCAGCTTATAACAAGACCATTATTCCTAATTTTTAAGGAATCCTTAGTGACTGGTAGGGTACCATGTGATGGCGGAGGGCTACAGTAGTTCCAATATTCAAAAAAGGGGGATATATGCCAACCAGGGAACTATAGGCCGGTCAGTCTAACATCGGTAGTTTTGTAAACTGTTAGAAGGTATAATTAAGGACTATTTGGTAAAATTTGTTAAGGATAACGGTATAGTTAATGACAATCAGCATGGGTTCAGGAAAGACTGTTCCTGCCTGACTAACTTGCTAACTATTTATGAGGGGGTAAGCAGAGATATGAAGGGAAGCCGGTAGATGTGGTATACCTGGATTTCTCAAATTTGATACAGTACCACACAAGTGCTTACTTCACAAGCTGAGGGCTATGGGCATAGATGAGGTGGTATGTACGTGGATAGAGAACTGGCTACGGGAACGTGTCCAGAGAGTATCTGTAAATTACACCTTTTCGGACTGGGCTAGTGTAATGAGCGGTGTGCCTCAAGGATCTGTGCTGGGTCCGATACTGTTCAACCTATTCATTAATGACATCGGGGAGGGAATAAATAGCCATGTTTCCGTGTTTGCAGACCATACAAAAATAGGGAACGTACTAGAAACGGATCGTGACAATATAACATTGCAGGAGAACCTGGATAAAATAGGGGAGTGGGCAATACTATGGCAGATAAGGTTTAATGTCGATAAATGCAAAGTAATGCACTTGGACATAAAAATAAACAAATAGGCTATACAATCATGGGTATGCCGCTAGGGAAGTCAGAAATAGAAAAAGATTTGGGGGTCATTGTAGACCACAAACTGAATGGTAGCTTGCAGTGCCAAGCTGCGGTAAACAAAACTAGCAGGGTCTTGTCCTGTATTAAGAAGGGGATGTATTGCAGGGACAAGTCTATAATTGTGCCTCTATATAGATCGTTGGTTCGTCCACATCTGAAGTATGCGATCCAGTTTTGGTCGCCGGTACTGAGAAGGGATTTCCTTGAACTGGAGAGAGAGAGAGAGTCCAGCGGAGGGCAACAAAACTAATTAGGGGAATTGAGGACCACTGGAATTAAGGAGATTAAGGGGGATATGATTTTCATGTACAAGATGTTTAATGGTGACAGCAACATTGGCAACAAACTGTTTGAGATTAACTCCATTACAAAAAGACTAGAGGCCACCACCTAAAGTTGGAGAAAAAAAATTCCAGCACCATGGGCGAAGAGGGTTCTTTACAGTAAGAGCGGTTAAGGTCTGGAACTCACTGCCATCAGCAGTGATTTCAGCCAAGAGTGTAGATTTGTTCAAGAAACGTTTGGACAATTTCTTGAGGGACCGCAATATCCAGGGATACCAGTATCCCTAAGAATGAGATGATGCGTGGATCTATATGGGTTGGACTTGGACGTATGTCTTCATTCAACCCCAAATACTATGAAACTATGCAAGTCAGTGGGGGTGAAGTGGAGGACTTTTAGGTCAACTTGGCCTTTTAAATGGGCAGTGCTATGTCCCTATACATCAACCCAGATTTATAAGTTTGCTTCTTATTGGCCATACCTTTTGTTTCCTCCAAGAAAATGTTCCAGATGAAAACTATCCACAATGTTGGAACATGGAAGGGAGATATTCACGTACATATTTAAACACCTGAGCTAACTGCATACCAACCATGGGTTCCGGATTTGTATTCCATCCCTCTTAAATGAAGGCACCCGTTTCAAAGATAATAATTTTCAGTGCAATGGGAATCCATTCATTTATGACACCACCCATGCGCTATGTGGACTCGAATATTCCAAACATGGTTCTGAGAAATGTTTCACTTATCAAGGTTCCACCCAACACCAAGATTTCCATTGGAAAGACATCTGCTTACCCAGTGAGAACATTCCCCGTCTGGGAAGAAGTCTACAGCATCAACGCCTTCCAAAACCATGACATACCTATTAACCCAGATCTAAAACCCAACCATACAATGACAATTAAGCAAAATAATCTATCTATTGACACTTGCTTATTCAGAGGACCACCACTTGAACAGCTGTTACCAGTTTCCACAGACTGAGAGGACCATGTTCATACTAATTGAAATTGTAATCCTCTGGTCATCAGTCCTGACTGTCCATGCTGTAAAGGCATCACAGAACTCTCAAACATTTCCCAATGGTTTTAAAACTCAAAGATGACCTACAACAACCATGATGATTGATACCCGTTGGCAACTTGATTTCCATGTATAATTACAGCATACATGGAAATCAAAAGGGGGCTTATGTCAAGGCATCTCTGAAATAAAGTTCAGACCCATTGAGATACGTCAGCCATTTTATAGGCTCTTGAGGGGAAAGATAGGTCTCCATTTTAACGTGTCCGTGAAGCAAAAATAAGCATCAACTTTCATTAAACCAGGTGTGTATTGCAACCACTTACTAAAACAAGTCACTATCTGAATGGCAAATAAACAGTGTTGGGCTCGATGTTAGAGTCGAATAAGAGTTGGACTCAAAACATCACTAGTGCGTTCAATGAATACATGAACTATCAGAGTGTTCAACGGGCTGTTCGCCCACCAAGTGCCCCACAAGGCAATGAGCACTGCCTCGTGAAGTCTATATTGTTTAATCAGGTGCAAGACTTGGCCAATCATGGCACAGTGCTCTAAGAGCTGTGATTGGGCAAAGTAATGACGACTTTGCCCAATCATGGCTCACAGCCACGTCCCAGCCCCACACTAATGCTGCTTACACCACAGCCTTATGTAGTGTGTTGCTGAAGTTGAGATAAAGTCTAGAAAAGGTCTACTATAGCAGTCCATTGCAATCCACATAATGTCTGAAAGGCCAACAAAAGGAGAGGCAGATGCTCCCATGCAGCCTCTCAAGGACATTGCAATGGTAGAGGACATTGTGCATCCTCTGCAGGCAGGGCACACGTGCCCTTTTTATCTGGTGCTGGCTGTGTTATTCAGCCACAACATACAGAAGGTGGTGGAGTGGATAACCAAGTCATCCTCAGTCATTTAGGCTCATACTAGTTTGCATTTCATGGCTGCTGCCAAAGCAGCTTATTCTGCCTCCTTGCCCACAGCTACTCCTGAAGTAGCCCCACCATCATGCAAAGAGGAGTCAGCTGATTTTAACATGCACGAGTCACATGCTGCTGGAGGATGCGCAGCAATTACAACGGTCTGATGTAGTCTGAGGTTGAGGAAGGGAACATGAGCCAAGAAGTGCCAATGATTGACAAATTGACAGTCATGTTGCACCAGCCACAGCATACTGCCAGGTTGGCTTCATTGACTAGGACAGAGGGGCTGATTAGGTCACTGACTCTACTTGGGTGCCTGACAGGAGAGGAGGAACGTGAGGAGGCACAACCCCAACGAGGCAGGAGGTCCTTCGGGGCAGCCACCCTATTGCATCAGACGCCGGTGCAGGACGCTATTGTCCCCCAGCACAATTCTAGGAACTCAGCTGTGTGGGAGTTTAAAAACACATGTTCTGCAGACTGCAGCATTGCCACTTGCAGTCTGTCTCAAGCGGATCAGGTGTGGCAAAAATCAGCCGCTTGGGCACTATGTGCCAAAAGACATCTGACCACCTGCCATGCAGCCTGTTGGCAAGCACCCCAGAAAAATGTCCACACACTTCTAGTTCATCTGTCATCTCTACCCCCACTATATGTCATGCCATGTCAACAGCCTCCACAGAGAGGGATGATGGTATAGCAATGGGTTTCCGGTCCTCGCACAAAATCTGCCAGCAGCCCACCAGCTGTAGATTTTAGCAGTCAAATTTCACTGCCCCAGCGGGGAAAAAAAAAAAAAAAAAGTCCCACCCATCCACATGCTCAGCATCTAAATGCCAGCTTTACAACTGCTGCCTTTCCATCTGGTGGACTCTGCCCCTTCCATGAATTTGCTGTACCATAGTGGCATGTTTCCAAATGCCATTTCTGCATCTGCATCATATGGTGCAGGATTACCTAGGGGCAAGAGCAAACATGAAGAGTTCCAACAGACAATCCACTGGCTTATTGGGTCTTGAGAATGGATCATTGGCCAGAACTTAATCAATATGCAATGGAGCTACAGAGGTGGAAACATTAGGATTTTCTCTGCTAAAGGTACAGGCCAACTTTGCCGCATTGAGGGGCCATGTATTGTAAAATCTTGGAGAATTTCCTTCCCTCAGCCAGAACACTGAAGATGGGTCATGGATGGGTCTTTCAGCATAACAATGACCCAAAACATACTGCAAAGGCAACAAAGCAGTGGCTCAAGAAGCACATTAAGGTCATGGCGTGGCCTAGCCACATTTGCTAGGGGGTAGAGGCACTTTGTTTCAGAGAGACATTGCAAAGTGTCTGATATTAAGAGTCATCAAATTCACACTTAGAAAATGGCAACCTACAATGGAGTCACCTTCCACTCAGGTATCTACATGTTCAGGTATATGTTGGGTCAGGTATCTACATCTATCTATGTTGAGAATCCTGCTATGTCCTTCTGATCTGACCTACAGCTGTATCGGATGCATATATAATTTACATACTCTCTCCAGTTTGTCCAAAAGGTGGTTATCTATATAGTCTATGGCTGTCTTGGTGTGAAAGTTTTTTCTTTGATCCCATGTCTTATCTCCCAATTGTTTAATTGGTATGCATAGCCCCCCCCCCCCCATAGCCTTATAAATTCAGATGTGCTTATGGAGGGAACACACATTTGACAAGGGGGCAGAGGCACTTTGTTTCAGACAGACATTGCAAAGTGTCTGATATTAAGTGTCATCAAATTCACTTAGAAAATGCACAAATAAATTGCTCCATACAGACTGCAGGTAATCCTGTTCACCCCATTCACCTCTCTACCAACTCTGATTTCTACTCTCCATCACTTAACATGCTTTCTCCATCACTGATTTTCACAATTATGTCTTCACTTAATTTTAACCCTCCTCCACCCCACAAATTATATATTGCACCATCTCTCTATTACTTTAGCTCATCAACTCCTACTCATTCTTAACCCACATGCAATGGTTACCTCTAGGACGCTGGGGCATGTTAACTCAAAACGCACTCACCCTTCTGCATCTCCTGACTTCTGGGGATATTTGTCCCAATCCTGGCCCTCCGTTTTCATATATTCACCCCTTCAAATCAGCACTCTAAACCTTTCCTCTGGCAGCAGCCGCAATCAACACACCCTCATTTCTATTCCCCTGCTTCCTAGAGCTAGTGCTCCCTTTTGTGCCCTCTGGAATGCCTACTTTAAGTTCACCGCTGCGCATGATCTTCTCCAATTCTTTTAACATGCTTGCCGTTCCTGAAACCTGGCTCCAGGAATCACACTTCCTCCGCAGACCCAGTGGAAAGAAAGGGAGGTGGAGTAGGAATTTTATCCCCACAATGCACTTTAAGTTCAGCCCTCAGCTCCTCTTTCAAAGCTCACTGTATTTGCCTATTTACTCCAGTTTGAGGATTGCTATAATATCCAGCTGTGGATCCCTTACTGAAAATGCCAGCATATATATTTACCATCATTTGCGTCCACATGTAGAATCCTTGACCTCTTATGTAAAATATAACCCCCATCTTATTTCCCTGTCTAGATGCCCCCAAAAGGAACCCTTTTGGTGGGTCTAGATGTGGAAGCATTGTACTAGTCAACCCCACACACCATGGGTTTGGAGATAACAAAAAGATTTGACTACTCTTGAAAAATCTGAACAAGATCATAGTAATTTCATAATACATCTTATGCAATTATTTTGACAATTTATTTTGACACATACAATACAACCAATTTATCATGTGGACTGGAGGAATGGATCTGTTAAAATATTTTGTGGATGTGCTAAACTTTAATGACTATAATTTGAGGTTTACCATGGAAGCTAACGGCTAAGGACTCACAGGATAGACTATACACCAGTCTCTATAGGAAGAGCACTGCAGGAAACTCATTTGGAGGCCAGCAGTGCCCGAACGACCCTAAAAAAACAGTATTCCATATGGGCAATATTTGAGAATTAGATGCAACTGTTGTCTGGATGACGATAAATAATTTCAGGATTTTCAAATTTATACAGAAAAAAAAACAGTTACTTACCGTATATGTAAGTCTTTAAAAGATAGATTAGTAACTAGTATAAAAGTAATCAGAAACAAAAGATGCTGTAAATATCCAGGCACATGTGTCAAAAATGTAAATTGTCGGTTCATTCAAGTAGGATCAGTTTTATCAACCCCTAGAGGCCAACTAATTAAAAGCAAACATTCTGCTAATTGCGAAACTGAGAATCATATACCTCTTGTTTTGCCAATGTGACATGTTCTACGTAGGAAAGACTAAAGGAGGATGTTAAATAGAATATCAGATCATTTATCCGATATTAAAGCTCGTGAACTGAAATCCCCTATCGCTAGACATGTAGTGCGAGTACATGGAGGTAAAAGCCAGGGGCTACGTTTAGTCATCTTAGATTGGGTACACAAAGACAATAGGGGGGTAATTGGGACAAATATTACGTGAGTGCAGATGGCTTCACTCAACCAAGTCATATGAGGAACCAGGTATAAATTATTCAATTAAATTTTAGTTGTTTATAGTTTGAGCTCCAGCATAGTTTTCTAGATATATATATA
>NW_017308285.1:94845-127400 GCF_000935625.1 Nanorana parkeri | reverse complement strand
AGATATATATATATATATATATAATACACACATCCAAAAAGACAAAAACGCAGTATTGCAGAGTGCACACACACACACACACACACACACACTTTTCTTTTCCATTTCTCATGTATTAACCATTGTGATAATCTCTAAAAAAAAAATAAAAAAACATAGCAAACTATATATAATATATATTACATTTTGTTATTATTCTGTTATTAGATGGTTATGTTAAATACTTCTCACCTCAATGATAGCAAACACTAGATTGCAACAAAAGATTATTATCTTTACCGATACATTATAACTGCTATACACGTTATGTCTTAGATAAGGAGACAATATATCTTGTAATGATAAAAGTAGAAAGTTTACCCCAATCAAGTCTAATTGACATGATAGTTGTATTTAAACCAGTCAAATCTTGACCTATCCTTTACCAAGCCTTTCTGATGAAGCCCCGGTGGGGGTGAAACGAGTCATAAACTTGGCGTGCTTGTATGAATGGCCTCGACAATGGATACCCCTCGTGGAAATCAATAACTCTTTACCCTGGCCGAATAACATTTTGGAATATTTCCAGTCGGCAACCTGATTGTTATACATTTGCCTATTTGGCTTGATCGGTTTACAACTGAAGCCCAAGGATATCCTCTTTGGCATGTATGGATCTCTATTTGATGCAAAGTCCGCAAGAGAAAAAGCCTCTAGTCTGCCTGCGTTTGCACTCACAAGTTGTAGCCGAATTGACGTTCCACATCCCTATACCGGAGAGTATTCCAGGAATACAATCATTGAAGTTTCTCTGTCAAGACTACTTCAAGTCTGTTCACTTTTGTTCACCTACTTGAACTACAATACTTCTTCGGAAAATCCTGAATGGATGATTGAACAGCATAAGTGTGAGTGCTACTTTATATCTACATTTCCTTTGACAAAGGTTGATCCACATTATAATCCCTCATATGCATACTACACTTCTCAAGCCGTGTTTGTCTAAGCACAAGAAGATTTTTCCACCTTGGAGACATTAGCTTTGTGATTGATTTATTCACTTGCTTATTTTGTCCCTTCTTTGGACGAACATTTTAAATCGTAGGGGTATACGTATTATTGTATCCACTTTACCCACATATTACATACTCTAGCCGAGTGCCATCCGATTACATGTTTTTTTGTATCTTTGTAATGTGTGTCCTTTAGTTTTAAATATCTAGATAGATCTAACAATTTTTAATTACATTGTCATATATTTGAAATGGTGGTGAGATCTCCTTGATTGGGGGGTCTGCATTATTTAGGATTTATAGAATTACACAGGAGACTCACCACCTGATACTATATACATTATATGATACTACTTTTTACCTTCCTCCCAGTTTACTCGATTGCTGTAACATACAAGCTTCCAGGACCGGTATCTCGCTTTGATTACTTCTCTGCCTGGCTTCCCTACTTTCTCTCCTGCAAAATACCCACTATTATGGGAGACTAACATTGCTACCAACATTAATACCCCGGCTATCACTTTTGACCCAACACAATGGACACTCCTACTCACTCTGATGGCAACATTTTAGATCTTGTGTTCTTTTCCCCTCAGACCACAATTCAGTTTCATGCTATCCTGTCCCCAACCCTCCCAATTAGCACACTTACCTAGAGAAACCTTCGCCATTTCAACCCTTTTCTGTTAGGCTACCTCTGACAAAATCTTACCCCCTGGCCTGCCCTGACATGGCTACTTCCGTCTTCAAAAGCTCACTCTTATCCTCTAAACCCCTTGACTCCATTCACCACATGCACACTTAGGCTGGCCATACACCTTACAATTGTCTGCAGATTTTCTCTGGTCAGATGGAAAAGGTGCAACAGATTTCTCCAGCTACACTTCTGTGTGGATGAAGTAACAACCTGGGCCAAACTGTTGCACTTTTTCCCATCTGACCACAGAAAATCTGCAGATAATTGTAAGGTGTATGGGCACCTTTAGGCTGTGTCCACTACAACCATGGCAAACAGAAGAAACCAGAAATCTTAAAGACATAGATGTACTCTAGTGTCAGTGTGGGGTAAAACCAGGTCTCTACAAAACTTCACACTATGCAACGCTGCCCTCCTAAAATATAATTCCTCCCTATGTGCTGCCACTTATTTTATCTCATCCAGACCACATCAACTCTACTTTTAACTCTAGTATGTCCCCCACGGCCCTCACCCTGACTTAATCACTGCCCAGGACATTGCCATTCATTTCAAAAAACAAAATAGATGCAATCCTGGATGACGTTTCCCCTGTCTAGTCACCTTCCCTCTATGTACCAGACCCATCATTACGCTTGCCACTTTCCTCTTTTGACCCAGTCACCCAGCTTTTCTGACACCTGGCTCACCACTTGACCCCTGTTCCCTTACCACTACCTGTAGCATTTTCAATCTTTCCCTACCTTCTAAAACATTAAAGTGAAATTGAAGTGCATGTCAGAATTGAATCAAAAAACAGGATTTGATTTAAAATGCAAGGGTCCCATGTACATGCTAAAATGACTGGACCATAGAAATGCAATTTAACAAATGTGGCATTCTGGTATGTAGTAAAAAAAAAAAATCTACAATTTGGTAAGGACATGTATCAAGAAACATTGTACAATCAGGTGCTACAGGTAGACCCAAAACAGAAATCTAGAAGATATTTACAATATCTAGATCTGGAACATTTAAATATTTAAAAAAAGGGAAAGAAACCGAAGCTCTAGTTAGTATGAAATTCAAGTAACAAGGATTTTGGCTCAAGATGTAATTGTTATACTGGTAGAGCTGATAATTCCAGAATTAAAAGTATTGCCATAATTTGTAAATATTACAGAAAAGGCTGATTTGCAGCCTGCTTCAGGAATCCTAGAACAAATTAGTTCCAATTACTGTTTGAGGATTGCCTGTTAGTGGCACTCAGTTATTTTATCAGTTACAATACACAAATTTTGCCTTTGATGTAAATAGTTTGTAAACAAGATGCTGGATCTAATTCCATTTTCAATCCAAAGTGATTTGTTTGCCTAATCAAGAAAAGTGTATATTTAATTCTTATCATAATAACACTTTATGTTCAGCAAGAATAGAAAAACATCTTTTGACTTAATTACATACACACTAGCAGGAAAGAAGAAAGTCAGTTTTCAAATGAAGGGTAAAGGGTTAAAGCTTTCATCTCATCCTATGTGCATTACAGAGAATGTGCCTCGGGGGTTGCATTATATTAGGAGACCTCTTAGAAATTACAGTCAATGACATGAAAGTAAAATTTAACCAGTTCGCTTATGAGGAATATAAAAAAAAAAAAAATTAAAAAAAAAAAGTTCCTATACAAAAAAACTTATCACAAGTAGAAGGGTTTCTATGGAAAAGTTAGGCAAACATTACCCAAAAGGACAAAGGATCATCATCAGCATTATCTGATGATAATCCTTTGTGTTTAAACATGAACAAGGAGATAGAACATGAATGGTCTGAATTTTCAGGTTATTCGTGGTAGTCAAAACTCAAACATACTATATCTATGTGGGGGAAAACGTTAGTGGTATCTGCAGTAGTAAAATGTTATTTCATCCATTATTATAATTCTATATTTTATTCCAAATATATATCTCACTCTTGGTTCTAGAGAAGGAAACATCTAAGGTATGGATGGATATTTAAATAGTATGATCTTAATCTAAAAAGGGGGAATTGTTATATTTTAATTCCAAAATAATTAAATATATGCATTAAAGAAATGGGCCCAAGATACTTTCTCCCAAAGTGGCTTTGTTGTTGGTCTCCAGGATGTGCCAATTCCGTTACTAGTCACATATGCATAGTTATTGTGGTCATGGACAGAATACTTAGTGTAACATGTAAAAAATTGTAACAGATGTTTGTATGTGAACATAATAGCTGTACTATTCACATTATGTAATTAAATGTAGCTTCTGCATAGCATAGATTGGATAAGACTAGGTGGGCGAGGGACATGGACATGTTGGTTCTGTGACAGACAACCACCCACCCACATTTGAATTTATTTTTATATTTTGGACTGTTATCCATCTACATATTGTTGTATGATTTTGTACCTAGGTCAGTGCTCTTTTAAAGTGACTTTATTTAGTTGCATAAAGTCATCACTTACTGGCAATTTCAGCAAATTTCTTATACAAAACCACCACAAGACACGAAAATATCTCATAAGTGTCTAAAAATCTAACAAACTTATGCCAGAAGGCTGAAGGCACTGCATAATACTAACTTGATCACTAATTTAGACTCAGACAGCCTTGCATTATATGCAAGGATGCCGATGGAGCAGCGGAGACATGCAAACACCAACTGCTGGAGAATGGAACAAGTCAAAGTACAAGTGCATTGCAGAATACCCTTAGATGAAAATAAGTAGTTAACCCTTGCAGTGTAGGGGTACAACAACTGAGTATTTACCAGTCAAATAGGATTAAAAAAAAAAATTCTATGTTTGAATACCAGGACAATTATGGTTCATTCTTACACATGACCCCCAAGCATGACTTACACCATGGCAAATTAGTATATATGAGCAGTCTACTTCTGAGCAGTAGACGTGTTGGGACTACAGCCGCATTTTACATCTGAAATGCAGTTAAGGTATTATACAATGGGTTCATGAACTTTTTGACCTTTCCCCTATGCTTTGGCGAGTGCTGACAGAACTAGACTGTAGATAGAAAAAACATGGCAGCAGGACAAAGCAACCAGCCTCCACATTTCCCTTATGAGGTTTAGATAACACTAAGAAACAAAAGCACTTAGGTTAAATACATTTGAATGTATTCAATCATTTCAGGTTGGGGGTTTCTGAGAGCATCTTTGAATTACATTTAAAACCATTGGGATATTTCAGCCATTTTGTAGAACAGCTCGAGGGGAAAAGATGGAGGTCTCCACTTTAACATGTCTGAGGCAGAAATAAGGATTAGCCTTCATTAAAATAGCAGGAGAGCACCGCAGCCGCTCACTAAACCAGTCAATATCTGAAAGGCAAATAAACACCCATTTGCCATGGACCAGTTCGACAGATTTGACTTGGGTATCGTCCTACTTTGACCTTGAGAAAGAAAAATTTGTAGTGTCTGCAGCCCAACTACAATGTACATACAAATTTTTTATTTG
Organism: Nanorana parkeri; assembly: GCF_000935625.1. Taxonomy (NCBI): domain Eukaryota; kingdom Metazoa; phylum Chordata; class Amphibia; order Anura; family Dicroglossidae; genus Nanorana; species Nanorana parkeri. Next base: position 122,234 of record NW_017308285.1, on the reverse strand, counting down.
ACCTCAGCAAACAGCTGAATAGCCAGACAAGTCCTCACCACAGAAAGAAAACAAGCCATTGTTCTTACAGATGCCTCAAAAAGCACAAGATAAAAGACAAAAGGACATTTAGAAATGATATTTTTCTCTAGAATTTGGATATACAGTATATTACTTTGAAAACAATTAAATCTTATTGTACTCCAGTAAGAATGCAATCTAACCATAATGAAAACAGGGTTTCAAGAGAAGAGCACCCCAAGAATTGGAAGTCAAAAGTATATTGAAGGTTTTCAAAATTTGCTAGTGGCTGAACATCCAGCATCAACAGAACCCACTGACATATCAACCCATAAATAGAGATTTAAGCCAATATGAGGAGCTACCAGCCACAGTTGGAAAGCTCCTTATAACATCCAAATATTACATTATGAAGGGCCATGAATACCATCATGAAATCTTTCTGTGCAGGTAATTCTAAGAGGGTGCTACAGTCAGGCTTTGACATGTTGATCTGATGAGGCAAATGTATGTATTTTATTATACCTCATCAAGTAAACTGGACAGTAAAAAAAACAATTTTTCTAAAAAAAAAAGTAAGCACATTTACTTGGGTGACACTCACTGGTGATCCAGGGTACTGTCTGAGTACAGGTCAGATGACCAAACCAGGAGATGAACCAATGACTGGAAAAAGTCCAACCTTGATCAAGATTAGCTGTTCAAACAATGCAGGGCCAGAGCATACAGAGGGGAGATTCCTAGATATTCTTACATGCCTATTAAAACAAGATCTCGCCACTCTACAGCTGCACCGCCTTCTCCATCAAGACACCGCCCTGTTCCTGAACTGCACTCTGGATGCTGCTCTGTCTAGAAATAGCCTCTGCCTATCCATTAGACCAAAGACTGTCTGGGTTGGGTGAGAAATACTTAGTAATTAACTGCAGTCAGAGCATCTTTCTAATTAATTGTTGAACCAAAATTATGATCAGAATTTTTGCCCTAGCCATTGTAAGACAGTTGATTCTTGTCAATTGTAAGCCATCGCTTTGTGTTTAATTGGGATGCTCTCATAGGTGAGGTAGAACAGATTTCATATTGAACTGTAAAACAGGTCATATATGGTATAAAGATCACCTCTGTGAGCACCTGTTGAAATCATATTGTCAATAGAATGCTGTATGATATGGGAATTGCTGTAGTGCAAGTTGATTATTCTAGTTGAAAATAAACCCATTCTATGGGAAGATTTTTAAAGTATTTTTCTTGGTCTTTTAGAAACTTGCTCTAAGCTAGACTGACAGGCAGGTTGTCTTAATTTCAAAACTGATAACAATATCAACTAAGTGATGTTGGAGATTTGTTAAGTAATCTGTGTGGACATTTGTGTTATTTGCATTGATAGTCTGGATTAACAAAAAAAAAAAAAAAAAAACAAAAAAAAAACCTAAAAAAAACTGTTCTGTGAATATCAATACAAATGTTTTATGATATGCAAATATAATCTAACAAATTTCAGATATATATTTGCATCTTGGTAATTTCTCAATATATCAAAAAAGGCTCAGGAAATTGCTGTTGTGTATGCAGATTTCACACAGGTGTCCATACCCAATTAGTAAATATTTATCGGTTTTCTTAAAATGCCATAATTGGTTGGGAGGCACCATTTATACACCACCATTTATCAATTCATAAATTTGCAGGTTGGTGGCTCAAGCTCATTCTTTCAACCCTGTTACACCAGATAAACTAGGTCTGTAAATCCACACATGGATAAGGGAGTTGTTGCTCCAACAATATCAAAGCTCTGCCTCTCCTAGAACTTTCCTGCACTAATCCCTCCCTGCCATAGCTAAGACTTCATGCCACCGGACCTCTAACTCACCCTAGAGTGGCCATCGGAAGCCTAACCTTCCACTAAACCTCAAACTCCTATTCTAGTCTACAAAGATGAACACAAGTAGCCACTGCTACTTGTCCAGTGGCTAGTCTGTCCTAGTAAAAAAAAAAAAAACTGAACATGAATTAGCTTGGTAAAAAGGGCACTGCAGTAACAGCTTCAATTATCTGGTGTCAAGAACTTTAGCTACAGATTCTAAAATAAAACAGTTGCTTCTAAATTACTTCATACCTACACAGCTCAGTGGTTTTTAAATATATTTATTGCAGATATTTAGACAGGTGCTTCATTTTATTGCAGTCACAAATTTGTTTCGTTCCCAGGCCTTTCTATATTAAAATTCTAGCAAAAATAAAAAAAAAAGTTCTGTATACTTTCATTAAAGTACAGGCTTTTTGACCACAGCTATTTTACAGGACATTTAAACATTTAAACTGGTCCCTGAAAGAGGAGGAGGTTGGTATTAGCCATAGCAACAACTTTGACTGGTAGAACTGTCAAAATGTAATGTAAAAATCTTTCCCAGCCAGAAAAATAAAAAAAGGGCCACCCACACACCACTTCCAACATTTCATAAATACATCTCCCACAAGATACTCTCTGGCTGTTCAGTCACATACCAATCCCCATTCACTGTTCCACCCACCTGTCAAATTTCAAATGCCATTTAAGTTCCCACCAACAAAACACTGATTCTCACAGCTAAGTCTTGGCTTGATGAAGAAAACGCCCTTGAAACATGTTGCCTTTCCCTCTGTAAAAGTGATCCCTCCTTGCCCTGCAACAACTTGCCCTAGCACACGCGTCTATGCCACACTGGTATCTTTAACCTGTAAAATCTAAAAATCAATAATGCCATCTTCAGGTAATTGTGGGTATAAAATGTAATGCTAAGTAAGGTGAGAAGTAGAGTTCATAATTAAAAAACACAAGATAGTACTTCCCCTCCCAAAATTTTAGATAAAAGCTAGGGAAATTTTGGATAAAAACAATGGAATGTTTTAGGGGGGGGGTTAAGCGAGATTGAGACCACCAAGAAAGGACCAAGGGAAGAGACAAAGAACTTCTGTCCATATTGGCCAGGGCTGAATATGGTCTGAAACTAAAGAACCTCCAAATTAGTGGTAAAGTATAGATGTATTACCGGTAAGCAGTTTGCTAGCCATATATCAGACAATTTACTCTGAACATTTGATTCAAGAGCATTAGGATTAAAAGCCCATTAGAGAAATTTGATTTGCAGCCAATGAAATTTGCCTTTTACCTCAGCTAGATTAGCTAATCCTGTGTAAGAAATATCTTAAATTGGCTCATGCATAGCAAGGAGTTCTAAATATCCGTTTGCTGGGAGAAGTCACATGTTAAATTATGTACATATAGGTCATTAATGCAGAGTTTCACTAGTTGTATTTCCTGAGCTACGGTTTACTATTGTTTGGATTTAGAACATATGGCATCATACCCATTGAGAAATCACATTGTATTTTGAACCTTATTTGAGATCACCTGTATTTTGGTCCTTTGTAATGATTTTATAGACAATATGTACATTTTTGCACAATATTTTAATTTTAATTATTATTACACGCTAATTTCAAGACAAACTGTTTAATTTGTGATGATTAGGGAATCTTACTCTTATAGCTCTACCCATTTAAATTTTTTTTTAAAGAAGTTTTTTTTTTTTTTTAAATCATATCAGGAGTTCTGACAATACCTACCACAGAAGCAATTGAAACAGTAGCAAAAAAAAACCTACACACTTATCCCAGATTAGGGTGCCTTATTAGACCTTATCAGGCCCAAATACTTTAAGCACAAGGATAAGTTCTACAGACAGAAACATTGCTGCTGCAATTTATGAAACCGGTGATGCCATGGAACGCACCTGTACATCTAGAACAGAATTATTTGTCAACATCTATTACAACAACAGTCTAGATCGAGTAGTTAGTAGATCTAGAGGGAAAGCAGCGAAAGCAGGAAAAAAGGTTAGGCTTATACTTGTGTCCTAGGCTACTGGAAATCAGTGGGGGGTGGTCAAGGAAACTTGCCATATAAGCTGTTCGCTTTTGGACGAAGTTAACCCCAATACAACAGTAGGAGGAAGTGCAGATAAACAGGACTTGCAGAGCATAATATTGAGATCTCTTCAACTATATATGAATGCAACATGTTATTGGTTAGATGAGGACTATAATCTATCCAATGGGCTATGGCGTTTTCAGGAAGGATTTAAAAAAGGAAAGGTTTGTGTGGTATATATTGGAACAGCCGAGTGAATATAATGCAAGTACATAGGGTTCTGACTCAAGCACAGCAAGAGAAGTTCAGATGACACTTAAAAGGAGACAATTTCCTGGTTGGGTCGGTATCTCAAGCTTGTCATACAGGGAGGCTATAGGTCACTGGACCTGTAGGACACCCAACCTGGACATAGGAGAAATAGACCTTGTTGATATCTCACCTGAACATTTAGAACCCTGCACAGGTGGTGCCAATGGCTCCTCACACAAACATGCTCCCTTGGAGAAAAGGCAACCATTCCAAATAGATCCAAGCACTAGCTACACATGTGCAATATGCTTTCACCACATGGAATTTTAGCATCTCTCTGGTTAAGACCTACTACCCAATATGTGCTAAATAGAATCCAAATCAGATGCTGTCATTATACCATTGGCTTATTCCCAGAGGTATGCAGAAGCATACAGGTCTCTGTTCAGGGTGCTCATCTCTGGAGCATAACTGCAAAAGGAGAGACTTATTCAGTACTATACTGGGCAACATAGGAACAGGGAGGGGTGTTAATGAAGTTGACCTCAGTATTCTGAGCAAGCTCTCCGCTATTGCTTCAGATAGAGGGATTTGCTACACAGGCAAAATTAATGACATCATTAATATCCAACAGAACCACATAAAAAACCAAGGTGAAGGTGGCTGGAGATTTTATTAACCATTTAAAGCTGTTGGTCGACCCAAAGTATCATGGGCTTTGGCACACAAAAGGACAGTCGGAGTTAGCAACTAATATCAAGCCGATCATGCAATCTCTATATGAGGGGCGATGGCCATACGAGTTAGCATCCCTGTTACCATACAGAGTTTATGTCACAAAGTATAGGTAATATATATATAGTTTTATTTCTTGAGTTTTAAATATTTCGCCTGAGCTGGGGGTAGCTTGTAGGGAAATAAAGTCTTTGTTGTGTTTATCACTGTGGAGGGGAGTGGCAGGCCCAATGAATTGCAAATAGGGCTGGTAAAGCAGGTTTTTCCTGAGCCAAGACCCTTTGATCTAATAACAAGTAGACTGGCCAATCGTAGAGAGGGGTGTGGAGTTGTGAAGAGGGTCTTGGAAACCCTCCAATCTCCATTAGGCCTTGGGAGGCAACCAATGGGAGACGTGCAATGCATCCCTATGGACACCAGGGGTATATTAAATGACTGGAAAAAGCAGCTCACTCTCTTTCACCAGCATGGGGCCCTCATGTGACGATTAATGGGTAACTATACATATAATCTTTCCCCCACTTAACTGTATGTCTGTTAGAAACCAATGTCTGGGTATTTGGCATGTTTAAATCTTTTCTTTGTATGTTGTAGTTAAATATTGTTGGTTCATTGTATTTAAGTCTTGATACTATATACCAATAAATTCTGTTAGTGTTGAGCTCAAAAATCTCATGAATGAATCCTTAGAATCTCAAACCTGTAAGTGTGAATGCTTATATAGCGGTTCATAACTTAAAATAGTAATTCAGGTAACAGAATTGGCGACCACTTTTTGGACTCCAGATTTTGAGTATCAGCACAATAGCACCTAGACCTGGTTAATACAGGTAAGGCTATTGGAGGTTTTAAAGCTGAGGATCAGTTTACCAGTAGTATAAGGCTACAACAATTCTGTTTAATTAATATACGCACTTTGTGTTTAAATGGGTGGGTATTAGAAGAACTCTAAAAACGAGGGAGGATATACTGAGCGGGAAGATTTTGCTTTTTGTTATTTTATTTTTGTTTGTGGTTTGTTACCAAAGTAATTTTTATCAGTGAAGCACAGAAAGATTGTTTTTGTTTTGGTGAAAAGCCTTAAAGTTTTAATTTGTTGCAACTAAGTGCATAGTAGTTATTGGAAAATAACGTTAAGAGGACATTTGTCGTATGGTATTATATGTGGAAAATACCTGAATTTTTGGGAAAAGGAAGTTTATGGAAGTAATAACCTTTTCAGATATATAAGAGTTTAGTGGGATTTCTGTGCACATAAAGCTGTGTATGTGTGGTCATTGGACCAGATAAAGATAAATTGAAGGATTGTGGTATGTACCACACAGTTTTTCCTTGTAACATTTCTGAAGTTGTATCCCAGGTATTAGCCTATAGGTTTAATATTTGTTAAATTTAGCAAAATAAGTTTGCATTCCTTTTACATGTGGACCACCCTGCTATCCCTGTTTGTTAGATTGTTTGTGATTGGCTTTGAGGGCCTTTGCAATTGTTTGCCGTCTCCATTGTCTGTCTAGGTGTTCCCCTGTACTATTGTTTGTGTGTTTACAGTATTGACTGTATCCCTTCACCTTTGTTCTTAGTGTCTCCTCTGTCTATTGCCATTCGGGCACAGTCTTAGGCTACACTATTGTATTGTAAATTCTTGTGCCTCAATACTTGTTTGTACAAAACAGTTGTCACTGGGTGGCATACGTTTTTGGTGTTTTGTTAGTTTTAAATTTTGTACATCATGGAACATTTGCTGATCAAGATCGCTAAAGTTAAAAATAGTGCTGCAATCTTAACGATAATGGAGCAAGCTGAAAGTCCGTGGCAGCAGGTACAAGAGTATGTAAAATTAAAGCTAAATGAGAAACAATTTAGTAAACGTGACGGAAAGAATACACTATACTCTTTGCTGCCTGTTGGGTGGCTAATCAATATGAAAATTTAAAATTGCAGACTGAAACAATAAAAGGAGATCTTGAAAAAGCAAATGCTTCTATCAGTAGTTTAAAGGTGTCTTTGATCGAAGCTGAGACTAGCTACCTACAGCTAAAAATAGAAAATGAAAGATTGCATGCGGGGCTTGATCATATTGCTCAGAGGCTGCAGCATGCAGATTGTGAAGTTAAACGGGTGTCTGCATCTCCCAGCAAGGAGACATTTGTTCAACCTCCACATACAATAAAACTTGATGTGGCAGATGTGGATGTTTCTAATTTCAACAAGAAATCGTCCACATCTGGTAGTACTAAGGTAAATCAATGTAAGCAGCCAGGAAAAGTTGCTAATGTTCAGGTTTCAGCCAATGAATATTCTCAGTCTAAACCCTTGCCTTTTCACTAAAAGATGTTTTAACACTTTAGATAAAATCAAATGTTACACCTGTGGACTGTTCGGCCATATTGCAAAATTTTGTTTGTCCACCTATGGTGAAAAGACAGTGAAACAAAATCAATATAGAACAACCAGACGCAATACTGAGGCATACTCACCTCGCTGGGGATCAAAGTCTAGGTTTAACAGATATGAAAAGCCTAGACCATGGGTCCCATTTAAAATTATAAAAGGCAGAAAAACAAAGATTGGAGACTGAGAATATGCATCTGAAACGTGAAAGATGGTTTTGTGGAAGAATTCAAAACTTCAAAAAAGAAATTTACTGAATTCTTAAACTGGAAAAGATCAGGAGGAAACTACCTGCAATATATTGAAACCTCTCAGGAGGTAAAGTAAGGTGTTAGTAATGGTTTTTGAGTTTTGTATTTTAGGAAAAAAAAAATACAAGCACATGGATGATCCAGATCTGACCCGGACTTGGCCTTGGAATTTTGTACATCAGCAGAGGACCTTAAAGCATTTTCTATTTTGTTTTTTTTTATTATTTTTCTTGCTTTTAAAGGAGAAGCCTCTGAATTGGAGTAATTAATTGCAGTCAGGTTTAACTCAGTTAAATTATTTTAACAGTTTTTTTTTCTCCTCTCTCAAGTTTTGTTTGGGCCTGACTTGCAAATTTGTATTCAAAGTGATTATATTAACATGTTGATCACTTTTGTGAGAGAGGCGTTGCATTTTGGTATGTAACTACGTAGTGGCATTGTTTTGCTAATGCGGTTTGTATGCATTTTGGAAGACAACTATAGATTGTTTTTCAGTAAACAAATGCAGATTCAATGCTTTTCAACAACTGTAAAAAGAACTGTGCAAGTTAAAAACCCTTGAGTCAGTAATGAATTTGTATGTTTTTTTTTGTATCTTTTTTTTATTTTAATGTTTTTTCATCTTTCTCTCTTTCCCCAAGTCTAATATTTTTGTTCTTTGTTAAAATGGAGAGATATGAAGAACATGTTCAATATTTTATTTTGCTTTTTCTACGAAAAGTGTTAAAGATCCCCTAAAGCATTTTGCCTTTGTTCATTTGTCAACTGAAAAAGAAGCACCAAGTTTAAGAAACCATAACCAGTCTATGAGAGTATATCACCCAAAGTCCTCACCTCAGTCCTAAAATGTGTGATTACCTTTTGTTTGCATAACCGAGTAACAAGGAACTGATTAGCTATCATATAGATGTGTGGTGACTTATGAGACTTGATTGGCAAATTATACAGTACACTTGTACTTAGAATAATTTACTTTGCTTATTCCTGAAGCCAGTAGTAACTGATAACATATCACACTTATCCATATTATGAAATGAAGTTATTTTGTCTGCTTCTTAACACTGCATAATCTGCTAGGTGACCATTTCCTTAGCCTGTTAAAAGGTATAAAGCATATGTGCAGTACCAGCCAAGGATGAAGCCCAACTGGGTTTGGAAAACTGGACGTAGATTCCAGAAATAGGATTTGGTGGTATAATGCTATGGCAACAGTCGCCCACGGAGATTGGAGAGGTCCCACACCCACATAGTGGGAATCAGCAGGAGAAACAGCAGAGTTTTTGGCGGGCATATGACAATGGTGCGACACAGAGGGTGTGGTTAGAATCAGAGAAAATGGCTGAAGGTTATAGTTGCTCAAATTTGTTAAATGTGCAAATGTGAAGAAGTCTCATCGATATGTCTCCGTATAGCTTTATTATTTTCAACAAATGTCCTTAATACTCAGCATCTCAAGATAAGAATTATTTTTAAATTAGTATTTTCTAGGTATTATTCTTGAAAGCTTATACGGTGTTTGGTGTGCTAATAAAGCAGAATTTAAGAATCCAGACAAGCCGAGACCTATAATAAGTCAACGGTACCGAGTGGAAATCGCCCCTGGAGAAGGTTCAAGAAACAAGTACAAACAGGACCAGATCTACAATATGGACTCTAGTAAAAAAATATTGTTGTAACTTAGAACCTTGAGGTTTTTATTTTTTATGGCTTTATGGCAACAAGAATAAGTAATGGACTACTGAGATTCAAGATGGACTGTGGAGATAGTTATATGGTTAAAAACATGTGTATGACAACGGCAAAGGCTCCAAGGGTTAATGGAGATTAGACATAAACCATCATTGTTTTGTGTGTGGCCTAGTCTGACTGGCCACAAGGAGGGAACTGTTACCATACAGAGTTTATGTCACAAAGTATAGGTAATATGTATATAGTTTTATGTCTTGAGTTTTAAATATTTCGCCTGAGGTGGGGGTAGCTTGTAGGGAAATAAAGTCTTTGTTGTGTTTATCACTGTGGAGGGGAGCGGCAGGCCCAATGAATTGCAAATAGGGCTGGTAATCAGGTTTTTCCTGAGCCAAGACCCTTTGATCTAATAACAAGTAGACTGGCCAATCATAGAGAGGGGTGTGGAGTTGTAAAGAGGGTCTTGGAAACCCTCCAATCTCCATTAGGCCTTGGGAGGCAACCAATGGGAGACGTGCCATGCATCCCTATGGACACCAGGGGTATATTAAATGACTGGAAAAAGCAGCTCGCTCTCTTTTACCAGGATGGGGCCCTCATGTGACGATTAATAGGTAACTATACATATAATCTTTTCCCCACTTAACTGTATGTCTGTTTGATACCAATGTATGGGTATTTGGCATGTTTAAATCTTTTCTTTGTATGTTGTAGTTAAATATTGTTGGTTCATTGTATTTAAGTCTTGATACTATATACCAATAAATTCTGTTAGTGTTGAGCTCAAAAATCTCATGAATGAATCCTTAGAATCTCAAACCTGTAAGTGTGAATGCTTATATAGCGGTTCATAACTTAAAATAGTAATTCAGGTAACATCCCAATGAGGTAAGGTTTTGCTTAGACAGAACACTTTCACTGACCTGAAGTGGTGGGCAAGTATCTGAGTGGGTTGCACCAGTTGGATTATGAAAGTTGTTGTGCGATTCTCTATATGGTATTAAAGAGGATGCATATCAGTTCTGTATATTCGGTGAGGTCAATTGGGTTCTATGCACATTGGGAAACACCCTCAAGATACCCTGCACTACATATGGTGGGTGCTCATCACCCAAGAATCAAAAAGGGCAACGTGTTGACCTAGACAGAGGAGAGGAATGACCTGCAGTATGATGGTTCCTACTGCTGGAGGACAGAGGACTTCAGTGAATGCTGACAAATCTTAGGAAGATGATGATTGTTTGAAACACCTATAAGGGGCATAGGCACTTCTGGGTAAAGGTGCGTCGATGTACGTATACAAATGGGTCCTGTGTATTATAAAAGCCAGTGCTCAGCCATAATGCTGAGCCCAGCCAAGACATAGGATGGACTTGCTATGTAAAGTATTCTCTTTATGGTCTGTCATGATAAGTCTACATTTGTATATTTTATCTTTTACTATGCAATTTTTTAGATCTGCATAAAAAAAAAATAAAACCATTACCTTTTAGCCTTTGTATTATCATTGGAAACAATAGCAAGTTGTCTTATTTCAGGAAGCGACAAAAGTTTGTATTTCAATTGGGTCTTTACATACTTGATTGGACACCTTGGATCTATTGAGATGCTTCCTGAGGCCATTTGAGAACGCATTTCTTGTTTTTTGAATTTCCTGGATGAAACCAGTCTTGAAACCTGCCTTCTCACTGCTGGGCTGATCTCACGAATATGCTTTCTGTTGAACAGGTCCCTGGCATATTTCCTGGGCTAGTTTGACTTTAAATACTTTGATTCAGTATAGTGATCGAAGTGTATTTTATATTGTGGTTTAATTGCCAGTTTGTAACCTTAATGGTTTGTTTAGTGTATCCTTTGTCTAAATCATTGTACTAGTCCTCTAGAAAAGAGATTTTTCTAGATCTGATTTTACAAAGTGCATTTGCTGTTTAATCCAGGCAAATTCATTCTCCTGATAATCTGGTATATTTATTATTCATTAATATTTTCCTACTTTGATAAAAAGTAGGTGAAGGCACTATTAATTATTCATTATAATCTGGTTCCAATACCCAACATGATAAATCCTGCATAGTAATATTTGGACAATAACCAGGAAATATGTAAATAAAATTAAGATTTGAACAATTAAGCAGTACAAGCAGGTGATGCTAAAGTGTTTGATACATAGCCTAAGTTCATAAAATCCAATTCATCAGAGGAATTAGCGATATGGTATAATTAAACTAAATAATGTCACTGTAAACAAGTCACCTAGGTCAAGGCTATGCAGACATTTGGCACCACTGAGCTGTAAAACGTGAAATACATGTTGTGTAGGGTCTCATGCAAGTCTTGGTGGGCTGCCAATTTGTTAAAGTCTACGATTCACTTTAATAAAAGACAGTAGCTGAAAAGTGAATAGGGAACTTCAACAAAGGGGGATTTTCAACCTGGAACTTTGACCGAGAGACAAACAGAGGGATTTCACATAGACCAAGACCGGACACAGAACAAAGGACTTGGATACTGGAACCAGAAGCAATTTTGCTGAGAACACTTACTTGCCACAAAAGTCTGTTCCAAGAAGAAATTTGCAACTGGAAGCAAAGTATTTTAGAGTTTCCTCATAGAAACTATTCCATGTGCTAGAAAGGATAGTGTAGTGGGTGCACGTGTATGTTTATTTGTAGCAGCCTGTATGTTTCATTTTGCTTTTCCTGTAACCAGGTTTGTGCATGCAACATTTTTGCAAAGTAGTTTTAAAATGCTACTGGGGTCAGTTTCCTTGAGCTTTACTGCAGAACCCAACAACATAAATTAAAGTTTTGCCAAGCATTACATTTGGGCTCGTCCTTGAGAGATGGGCTCGATGTTCGAGTCAACAGTTCAACGTTAACATCGGTAGTTTGTGTTTGCCGAACAGACAAACTATCAGTGGGCTGTCCGCCCACTGAGCGCCCCACAAAGGCACTGCACCTGACCACAGGTCAGGTGTAAAACTGCCCAATCCCAGCACACTCCAAGAGCCATAATTGGAAAAGTAAGGATGACTTTGCCCAATCATGCCAATCAAGTCCCAGCCCAACACAATGCAAGGCTGCTTACACTGCGGCCTTATGTAGTGTGTTGCTGAAGTTAAGATTCTATTGGTGTATTGCAATATATTGTAGTACAGTGTAGGGAAAGAGAACAGATGTCACTAATATACAGCAGTTTAGTGCTATATACATTACTGTATATAGTATTATTGTCTGTGCTGTATATTCACTGTCTTTTTTTGTTTGCATCAGTGGCATCACTGGTGTTCCTCCTGCGTCACCAGTGTTGCCAGTTTTGTTTTTTCTATTTTATTCTTCTCTTCCTCAGCAGGTTCTTTTGCTGCATCATTGGTGTTGCCCTTCTGTGTTGCAGGTGTTCCCCATTTTTTCATGACAAACCATTGTACAACAGTTTATAGTGCACCAAGCACCAACTTCCCATCCCACAGTCTAAAATTTTTTTTTAGAATAAGCCCCCCATCATGTCTGAAAGGCCAACAAGGAGACAGGTGTGTGACAAGTGCATATAATGTATTTTTTTTTTACAGCAGGGCCCATTCCTACGTTCATCAAGATCAACTGAGGGTTTACAGTGTGGAGGGACCAACACCAAAGGCCCAAAAGAGGCACCAGAATTTATCCCAAAAAAATCTAACCTTGTTCCGAGTGTCAAATTGTGGCCTCTTCATACAGGCTGCCTCCCCAAGCAGTTAAAGAGAAAACCAATTACCGGCAATTTAAATATCTTTAGAAATGTCAGTTTTGCAGCAGGTTCTATACATTGTACAGATGTGCCACTTTACAGGCAGTTTAAGGGGCATCCAATGTTAAAATCACTGCTCCTTTAAAAACTATTAAAATTTTTTTTAACACATGTCCCCTCAGGGCAGTACCTGGATCCCCATACACTTAAGGCCAATAACTTGCATATAAGCCTTCAAAATGGGGACATTTGATTTTCTGATCCCATATACTGTCATTGAGTTCAAAGTTGGAATTAGAACCAAACTCATGTGTTCACCCCCATCACTAGTCCTTAAGCTTTACATTTTAGGCACTGGTCTGAGATTTGTAGACTCTGCAAAAAAACATTAGGGGGCTCAGTCTGGGATTTGTAGCCCCAAGCAAACTGGGGGCCTTGCAGCTGGGCAGTAGGGGGGACCATGGGATAGAGGGTGCTCTTACAGGCTACAGCAGCATGACCCAGGCACCCACGCTAGTGGTGATGTTAAGAGTCCCCTTTGTCCTCCTACTGAGTAACAGGAATGAGGGGACCATTCTTCCATTTTTGGCTGCTGTGAAGGAATACCCAGGGCAGTGGCAGCCAATTAAGTTTTAGTTCCAGCCTCCACAGGGCATGGATTGATATTGGCACTCAGGGAAGGAGGGCACCCACTCAACAGGTGAAGAGGGGCTGGAGCAAAGCAACATTTTTTTCTTCAGACGAGCACAGTGCATGGGTGCCGCTTTGACTCATGATTGGAAACCAGTTACACATGAGTAAGCCTCCTCGCTCCCCTGGATATAAACATTGAGTATCTCTACTATTTTGTTGATTGGAGATGGCAAGAAAAACTAATCTGGGATATGCTTGACTTTTTTAATGAAATAAGATGGCAACATTTGCAGACCAACTATAAAGAACTAAGTTTGATACAATGGCTACAAGAGTTACAAGGGTAACAGTTACATGCTTACTGTGGTTAAGATTTAATGACCATGTGGAATGCATCACAGAAGCTCTGGCTCTGCAGAGGTTCTGAGTTTTCCTATTAGAGGGAAAACAAATCTAGCAGGTCGGGTGACCCTTCCAGAGGTGATTGGCCAGAGCCCGATCTATATCCCAATACATAGGGTGGCCTGAAAATTACATAATATTTGTCTGGGAGAGTCTACAAAGATATGTTATATGTATGGCATTCTCCTGCCAGCAGGATAAATAATCCCCAGCGTTAAAGTTTCTACTTGTTTTTCTCCTATTACCAATAGCTAAAGTTTTTGTATGACCATCTTTATTTTTGTACATATCTTATGCATTGCCCAAATAGATACTACAAAAATAAAGTGTAATCTGTTCAAGCCAAATACTCTGAAAGGTTGTCATGTTACCTGTAGTGTCTGTTAGACTCACTTTAGCTGAAAGAAATTGCTTTGTGATTGGGGATTGCATGAAGATTTAGAGTGTACAAGTTAGCACAGATCTGTGCATATGGTTGCCTAGCAGGCCAGTCAGCCGATTAAGTACAGGTGAGTAGTGTGTGAACAGTGAGGAAGTGGTATAACAAGTGTAGCGCCCTCTAAAATGTCACTATTCAATTTAGAGATACCTGGACTGTAATCAGTCTGGATACTGATTATGCAGAGCTCTGCATTCTATGAGTGTCCCTGAATCTGCTGGATTGATTGCTCCTCCTGTTGCTGAGGAAAAGGGAGCCTTGGCATACAGTGAGGGAGGATCCATCCTCAGGTTATGACTATGCACCTGACCCTAGCCAATCCCCGAGTAGGATGACTCAGAAGCATGGTTGAGGCAGGTAAAGGTCTGGGGACACTGTGCAGAGGTCACTTCCCCCTAGGGGCCTCGCCCTAGGAGGTCTGTGGAGATGCAGGAAACTGGCCTGGGCCTCAGCACATGGCAGGTGCTGAGGGGCCTAGGATACACTGATACTTTGCTGGGCCCATACACGTGGCAGGCGATTGGTGCCTTGTTCTAAGAAGATACTACCACTAACCTGGAGTGCTCCTTGGCAGTTGCAGATGCTGAGGGCACAGAGATTCCAGATCCTGAAGAGGAAAATACCTGAAAAGAAGCTGGTCAGAGGGAGAGTGCTTGTTGAGAGGTACCGCAGAGGAGCTGGTGCGAGCGTCCGTCTGGGACCCACAAGGGAGATCCTCACCCTATTCCAGGTATCGGTTCGCAGTATTGTTACTACTATTGGTCTCTGGGACCAGATCAGTGATTTCAGCCTTAGCTGTTGCTAAGGGAGAAACTGTCCTCTGAAGTATTTCCAAGGGCATCCTACAGATCCTAAACCCTCTCTCCTATTGAACTTACAAATACCCCAAAAAGACCCTAAGACTCAAGCCATTCTGTCCATGAGTGTCGGTGTGCTGTCGCTGATAAAGGGGGACCGGTAGCTGGAGCAAACAGGTAGGAGAACCCTATTTCATCATTCAGCGGCTCCTTCAGGGGTGAGCGCTACACAAGGATTCTAGCTTGCAGGATAGCTTGAGGAATCGCAGAAGTGGGAGGTGAATCACTTGGCTACTGCACAGCCCTTAAAATGATCCTACTTGCATGTAAGATGTGTACTCAGCCAGCTAACCTTGAGTGTGTCACCCTCCAGTGGCATGACATGCTGTGGCAATATTTCACAAGAGTTATCAGTCCAAAGTAAGCACTCTCCTCCACTAAACAAAGACAGTGCACAGATTAGAGAGTCGCTGTGGGTGGTCTGTCCTTGACTCAGATTTACCTTCTGTAAATATGCTCCTTCAGGATTGTAAGCCCTCGTGATTAGGGCCTTTCTAGTCCTCTTGTATGGAATTGTATCAACTGTATTGTCTCAACATTTTGTAATGTGCCTGAAAAACTCTCGGTGCTCTATAGATCCTGCATAATTAAATAAAGTCATTTAGGCACAACAAACATTCATAAATCGAGTCAGATGACCTGGAAAAGCCTGTTCATAGATTTAGTTTACAAAATCTAGACAAGTCACAACTTTACCCGGGTGTTACATTAAAAATATATTTAAATTTATCAGAAAATACTGGTTACATACATCACCGTTTTATAAAGTTACAGGGGGACAGTTGCACACATGACCCCTTCTGGGGAAACCATGGCATGTCTATCAAGTTGTGTTATCAAGAAAGTTTCATGTGGAACAATAATCTGTTTCATCAGACTAACATGTAACCCCCCCCCCAAATATAATAGGGCTACTTTTAGAAACCAGACATGAGAAAATTGAAATGCAAGGTACGTTAGCCCCTCCCGTCTCATGTCCTGGGTGGGGCTGGCTGACTCCTCTGGAAGGCCCACAAAAAGCTGCTGCACAAGGCAGCTGAAACCCCTTTTCAATCAAAAGCTAGAATTCAGATTAGCATTTGAAAAACTGGGGGACATTGTTATTAGGGATGCACTGATACTGGTTTTTTTCAGTAGCAAGTAAGAGCACAGATATTGTTGGTGGTCACCGACAGTACCAATGCTGTGTGCCCCGATCAGGAAGTTGGGCGGTAGATCATGACCCCTTACCCAGCTTTTCAATTGCCTGTGAAGCCGGTGTTCTAGCAGAAGATCACCAGCTTCATTTGCGGAGGCCGCCTGACCAATCAGGACGCAGGGCAGCAAGTCTTGAGGTGCTGACCGGCTTCCTGATTAGTCAGCAAGCCCAGGCTGCTTAGCAACAACTGAAGCAGGCTTCATAGCCAATCAGGAAGCTGGCTCCATGCTCCCTCGGTACTGCTGGTCAGAGAGAGATCTGCCTCTGACCGGAAGTTCCGGTATAGGAGGTAATTATCGGAACATTTGGGCAAGCAAGTACTCACCCAAATACTCAGCATCAGCACTGATACTAGCATTGGTATCAGTGCATCCCTCCCTAGTTAATATACTACCTAGGTGGGGAAACCTTTGCACAGATGAAATTATAAATCATTCAAGACATGTGCTGTCCAAAAGCCATCATGCATGCCTGCGACTAGACTGAGCTGAGTATAAGAATGGGCAGTTATTAAAGAGGCTTCAGTTTCCTGCTACTTTAAGGATATGGGTAGTACACTTGGACCAGCCAGATACCTTGTTATTAATGGAGAGCAAGCTTCACAAAAAGGACAGGAGGCCAGGTGCATTTGGGATAGCTGGATGAGGCACATTGGGGAACTAGAGCACAAAAATTATGCACCACTAGGATTGTTAATATAGATCATAGCTGGTTGACCAACTATAATAGGTTGATAGTTGAACATAAAATCACATAACCAAGATCAACAGAGCAACTAAGGATTGCTTGTCGAATTGTGCAATATATACTTATCTATAACTAAGCTGTGTATACAGGATTCAGTCCATTACAAGACAGGAAGTAGTGGGCGTTTAAAAATTGAAAAAAATTATCCCCATTTTATTACAGATGCACAATGTAACTAAGACATCCAGTTTATTAAAGCTGTAATCCAGGGGTGGAAAGATAAATGCAATTAAAGAATGTTCCACTGACAACTAGAGAAAGTCAAAGTTATGACCCAGATGTCATTTTTATGGAGCAGTGACTACCAAACACATAGGATTTGTCCAGCCCTGCTGCAATCCCCCCCCCCAAAAAAATAAATAGCTACATAGTTATCAGAGTCAGGCTTGGAAACACTGTACCTGAGGAAAGGGAACATAGACTGCCACTCCTGAATTTTTAAACGGAAGATCAGATGTCCTAGAGTAAAATCCTCCAAGAGGTTGTGGATGGCCTGCCACTCCTGAATTTTTAAACGGAAGATCAGATGTCCTAGAGTAAAATCCTCCAAGAGGTTGTGGATGGCCTGCTAGTTCTAGCAAAAGCCATTTTCCATTCCTGGGCATTAAAACACAAGAAAACAATCTTATGGCACATATATACATTTCTCAGCAATGTCAATACTACATAAATATTTAACAGCAAATATTTCAAATTGAAGTGCGCAGCCCACCTCCCCTCTAACTTAGGAGAGTGTGGCTATACCTACTTGGCTAGCAAGACATGGGAGGTAGACCAGCAGAGTCAACCAAAGCTTAGATTCAGTTGGTCATTAGAGCCAATATTGGGTGCTCTAGAAAACAACTTAAGATGTATGAAGTTAGTGCTAGGTCTCTAGTATATAGAGCTCAGTTTAGGAAGACACGTCTTCCCATGGGTAGACTAAACTGGAAGTTGTAAAGCTCTGTAGAGTTCCTCAGCCATGCACAATGTAAAGTCTCGCTCAGCCTCCTCTACAGACAACTATAAAGACAGTCAAGTAATGGTTGGGTATATATTGTTAGAGTGTCACACACTAGATTTCAGAACATTCCAACTACGTTCTCCAATTCCATTTTCCAACATGCTAAGGAGCATGTTGGAAACTTGGATCACATGTCTAACCATGAACATTGTTTTTGTTCAGAAACTCCATTTATTCCAAAATAGAATACAAATTTAAACAAAAAGTTTGACAATTGGCAAGTTTCTGATCGCAGCACCAAACATTCCAACAGGATTTTTTTTACATGAACCTTTGTGCAAAAATAAAAGATCACCAAGTGATCAATAGATGGAGGTGCATGGGGCCTGATCTACTCAGGATGAAATTGTTTACCCATCTTTGATATCGATCAACTACATAGTAAAACCAGAAAAAAAAAACATAATTCCGTAGGGCAAGTCACCACAGGACAAAGTTACATTTGGTATTTTAAAGTGGAGGCAGCACCTGACATCTTTAGTGCTTGGTCCTTAAGTACCCTAACAACTGATTAGTGCAGCACACTAATCAAGCTCAATATAGGAATGGGTTGCCATGTGTTTTATTACAAAAGATATAGTGGGAATGGGCACAAGCATTACTACACCTGTCCTTACCTGCAGGCCAGGGAAGCATGCATCAGTATGGATCCTCAAGGACTGTAGTTTATAACCACTGGTTTAGACCTGTAAACATCCCAGAAGAGATTTCTCCCGATTCAGAACTACTTTGCCATGACATGCAGAGGAGCCATCCACACCAAAAGCAGGCATGCAAGGTAATCCATGTGGTTCTGACAAGTAGAAACAGAAGCGTTGTAGATTTTCTAGTTACATTTCATTTTACATGCAACTGTTTTGCTATAAAAGCAGAGAATGCCAATAACTACAGATGTTGTCTATATACAGGGTCATGTGTATTATTATTTAAAACTCCATGTCCTTTATTTCTTGATCTACTGCAATCCAATGAGAAACTTCACCTCTGTGCAGGAGCTTACTGTGCTCTTTGTGCAGGGTGACTGGTCTCAAACCCCCCCAAGGTTCTCTGCAGGTAGTCTGGAGTGGGTGGGGTCTGCTGGGTCCCTCCCACATTGATCAAATGGCTGCTACTTTTACATACCAAGATATTACCTTGTAGCTGCATTGGATGCACACAAGGGATTTATGTCCACTGTGCCCATTGAGGAATATTTAAATTAATGCGTATGCACCTGTAGTTCAGCTTCAATAAACCCCAGCGAGTACCATTAGTCTAGTCAGTGCTAAAGCAGATGTGCTAAACGCAGTAGCCTAGAGCAAGTCAGTATGGCTTTGTCTGCATGTACTCTATTGGTTGCCATCAATTGCTACTTTACACATCCAAGCCAATTGCATCATCTCCATGAAATAAACCTTGGCTTGAAAACACCATAAAGTTACCAAAGTTCCAGCCAGAGTAAGGAGAAACGAGCAACAGAAATAAAGATGCTTTTCAGCAAGGAGTAATATGGCTTGAAAACCATCCCGCCCTGCAGTTTGACAACTGTGGGTCTGCTGCAGATTTTCCAAAGCCCAAATCATCCCAAAACCAAGTTTAATATAGTGCAGTTTGCCAGTCCTTGGAAGTCACGACTGCATTATTTTGTCCTTGGCTTTTCCATGTTATGATCCTGCAAACAGTACCTTTACCTGGGTGACCATGCTCTAAGGACAACAAATGATTAGCAAAAAAAGCCAGACAAAAATTCTTACCCCAAAGAACTAAAGTGAAACTAAACTGCATTCAAGAACCCCAACTATTAACATTAGGCTCATTGAGCATCACTCGGCTGTAGAGCCTCAAATCATCTCTGAATTGGTGCCGACACTGTCCTTCTGGAGGGGGGCTACTTGTGTTGCCCATGGTCCCTGTGTGTTGTAAAGTAGTCACCGCTCCAAGCTCACTTGTGATGGACTACAATCTCAATACAAACTAGTAAACTAAATTTATCCCCACCCAAGGCAGGGGGTGGTAAGGGGATTACCTGGGGGTGGGGTTAGAAGCACAAGAGTGATTCATGGGACTTCTGGACCCAGCTATGGCATTCCACCCTGCTCATTTGCAACCAGAGTGTGCTGGTTAGCTCCTGGCAACCAGTGACCTTGGTGAGCTGGCCTAGGCAGACAGTCCTCACAGCCATCGAGTCTCCAACCTACCAAAACACCTGGAACCCAAATAGTGACAACATGCAAAGAACCACAGCATAGCATTCAACAGGAGCTGGTTAAGGAATAAGACAAGTCTGGCTACCTTTAGATTAGTTAACTATTCCCAAGAGAAGCCAAACCAGCAGGCCACCATTGCCAGCCCCCAAGAGAAGCCAATCCAGCAGGCTGCCATTGCCAGCCCGCCCCCAGAGAAGCCAACCAGCAGGCTGCCATTGCCAGCCCGCCCCCAGAGAAGCCAACCAGCAGGCTGCCATTGCCAGCCCGCCCCCAGAGAAGCCAACCAGCAGGCTGCCATTGCCAGCCCGCCCCCAGAGAAGCCAAACCAGCAGGCCTTAGCTACCCTTAGAATAACTCGGACTTAAGTGAAACTCTCCTAATAAGCCTTGAAGAAAAACAAAACCCTCCCCTGGCCCAAATCAAAAAAGCAAGCATAAAGTGTTCCTGTATTATTTACAGGTCAGCAAGGGAAACCAGTAAAGGAAGCACAAAAGCCAAGCAGTAGATAAAAAAAAATAGCAGCCTCCTTTAAGGGCACAAGCATGTTCACATCAAGGACTTCTCTACATGCAGGGAAAAGGGAGTACAAAGGAAAACAATTGCATTTCCCCACATACAAAAACCTTTACAGAGAGGTATATGGAGATCAAAGCAAACACTGGAGGTATTAGACATTACTAAAGCTTAAAACGATATCACATTCATTTGAAGTCCCCCTCCCCTTTCTACCCAGTATTCACCAGGTGTTACCCTAATACACAGTGAAAACATTAAAATCATAATGGCATTATATTTCTAAGGGCAGGCTCCATTGCAAACGCCAACAGCCACATTGTCTAAATGCATGCAATAACTGGATGTTAAAATGCAAGCACCATAAACAATATAGAGAAGCCAAACACACCAATATTTCACAAAAGGCATTCAAAACTTGAAAAAAACACTTACCATTGTCACCATTCCATGCAAGAAAAGCAGCACTGTTCCTTGATGACCACAGCTTCCAAAGTTCCAGCCGCATTGCACAAGTGATACATTGGAAAACCATGCCAAACAGACCTCTTAAATGGGCCTGGACAGGAAATGGGGAGGTCAGTGCTGACAGCATCAGCCATCTTTGAAAAGGGCAATGTTCATTTTGTAATGCTATGTCACAATAACACCTCATGGCTACGAGAAAGTACTGAATTTGGCCTTGTGTTATAAAAGCAACAGTATTAGTGATTCCAGGGCTGGATTATTCTCAGCAGGTGTGAGACTATGGGGGGGAATTTATCAAGCCTGGAGCAGACAAAATCTGGAGAAGATTTGCACTGCAACCAATCAGCTTCTCTGTCTCATTTTCAGATCTTACCTGAGCAAACTGAAGAGAGATGCTGATTGCTTGCCATGGGCAACTGATCAAGATTTTGTCTGCTCCAGTTTTGATAAATTCCCCCCTATGTGTTATGAATGGGCTGCCAACACACCACAACACATGAAAAACCAAACATGACCCCCTTTTTTTTAACACAGCATACCACAATGCATGGTACTGTATATGTGATATGGTGGTCTGCAGTGTGTTGGGCTCTACTGTACAATGCATTGGGGTGCCATTCACAATTAATGGTACCCCATTTATTCACAATGAATGACACCCTATTTGCTCTCAATGAACTGCACCCCATTTATTCACAATGAATGACACCCCATTTATACACAACGAATGACACCTCATGTATACACAACGAATGCCACCCCATTTGTACACAATGAATGACACCCCATTTATACACAATGAATGGCACCTCATTTATACGCAATGAATGGCACCCCATTTATACACAATGAATGGCAACCCATTTATACACAATGAATGGCTCCCCCATTTATACACAACGAATGGCACCCCATTTATACACAATGAATGGCACCCCATTTGTTCACAATGAATGACACCCCATTTATACACAATGAATGGCACCTCATTTATACGCAATGAATGGCACCCCATTTATACACAATGAATGGCAACCCATTTATACACAATGAATGGCTCCCCCATTTATACACAACGAATGGCACCCCATTTATACACAATGAATGGCTCCCCCATTTATACACAATGAATGGCACTCCATTTATACACAATGAATGGCTCCCCCATTTATACACAATGAATGGCTCCCCCATTTATACACAATGAATGGCACCCCATTTATACACAATGAATGGCTCCCTATTTACTCACAATAGATGACAACTTTTTTGCTCTCAATTAACTGCACCCCATGTATTCACAATGAATGACACCCCATGTATACACAACGAATGACACCACATTTATACACAATGAATGGCTCCCCATTTATACACAATGAATGGCTCCCCCATTTATTCACAATTAATGGCTCCCCATTTATTCACAATGAATGGCACCTCATTTATACATAATGAATGGCTCCCCATTTATACACAATGAATGACACCCCATTTATACACAATGAATGGTTCCCCATTTATACACAATGAATGGCACCCCATTTGTTCACAATGAATGGCACCCCATCTATTCACAATGAATGACACCCCATTTATACACAATGAATGACACCCCATTTATTTACAATGAATGACACCTCATTTATACGCAGTGAATGGCACCCCATTTATTCACACTGAATGGCACCCCATTTATACACAATGAATGGCACCCCATTTGTTCACAATGAATGGCACCCCATCTATTCACAATGAATGACACCCCATTTATACACAATGAATGGTTCCCCATTTATACACAATGAATGGCACCCCATTTGTTCACAATGAATGGCACCCCATCTATTCACAATGAATGACACCCCATTTATACACAATGAATGGTTCCCCATTTATACACAATGAATGGCACCCCATTTGTTCACAATGAATGGCACCCCATCTATTCACAATGAATGACACCCCATTTATACACAATGAATGGTTCCCCATTTATACACAATGAATGGCACCCCATTTGTTCACAATGAATGGCACCCCATCTATTCACAATGAATGACACCCCATTTATACACAATGAATGGTTCCCCATTTATACACAATGAATGGCACCCCATTTGTTCACAATGAATGGCACCCCATCTATTCACAATGAATGACACCCCATTTATACACAATGAATGGCTCCCCATTTATTCACAATGAATGGCACCCCATTTATACACAATTAATGATACCCCATGTATTCACAATGAATGGCACCCCATGTATTCACAATGAATGGCACCCCATTTATACACAATGAATGGCACCCCATTTATTTACAATGAATGTCACCTCACAATAACACCTCATGTCACAATAACACCTCATGGCTACGAGAAAGTACTGAATTTGGCCTTGTGTTATAAAAGCAACAGTATTAGTGATTCCAGGGCAGGATTATTCTCAGCAGGTTTTATACACAATGAATGGCACCCCATTCATACACAATGAATGACACTCCATTTATACACAATGAATGGCACCCCATTTATACACAATGAATGACACTCCATTTATACACAATGAATGGCACCCCATTTATACACAATGAATGGCACCCCATTTATACACAATGAATGACACCCCATTTATACACCATGAATGGCACACAATTTATACACAATGAATGGTTCCCCATTTATACACAATGAATGGCACCCCATTTGTTCACAATGAATGGCACCCCATTTATTCACAATGAATGACACCCCATTTATACAGAGTGAATGGCTCCCCATTTGTTCACAATGAATGGAACCCCATTTATTTACAATGAATGGCTCCCCATTTATTCACAATGAATGACACCCAATTTATTCACAATGAATGACACCCCATTTATTTACAATGAATGACACCTCATTTATACGCAGTGAATGGCACCCCATTTATTCACACTGAATGGCACCCCTTTTATACACAATTAATGGCTCCCCATTTATACACAATGAATGACACCCCATTTATACACAATGAATGGCTGTGGGGGTGGCACCCCATTTATACACAATGAATGACACCCAATTTATTCACAATGAATGACACCCCATTTATACACAATGAATGGCTCCCCATTTATTCACAATGAATGGCTCCCCATTTATTCACAATGAATGGCACCCCATTCATACACAATTAGTGGCTCCCCATTTATTCACAATGAATGGCACCCCATTCATACACAATTAGTGGCTCCCCATTTATTCACAATGAATGGCACCCCATTCATACACAATTAGTGGCTCCCCATTTATTCACAATGAATGGCACCCCATTCATACACAATTAGTGGCTCCCCATTTATTCACAATGAATGGCACCCCATTCATACACAATTAGTGGCTCCCCATTTATTCACAATGAATGGCACCCCATTCATACACAATTAGTGGCTCCCCATTTATTCACAATGAATGGCACCCCATTCATACACAATTAGTGGCTCCCCATTTATTCACAATGAATGGCACCCCATTCATACACAATTAGTGGCTCCCCATTTATTCACAATGAATGGCACCCCATTCATACACAATTAGTGGCTCCCCATTTATTCACAATGAATGGCACCCCATTCATACACAATTAGTGGCTCCCCATTTATTCACAATGAATGGCACCCCATTCATACACAATTAGTGGCTCCCCATTTATTCACAATGAATGGCACCCCATTCATACACAATTAGTGGCTCCCCATTTATTCACAATGAATGGCACCCCATTCATACACAATTAGTGGCTCCCCATTTATTCACAATGAATGGCACCCCATTCATACACAATTAGTGGCTCCCCATTTATTCACAATGAATGGCACCCCATTCATACACAATTAGTGGCTCCCCATTTATTCACAATGAATGGCACCCCATTCATACACAATTAGTGGCTCCCCATTTATTCACAATGAATGGCACCCCATTCATACACAATTAGTGGCTCCCCATTTATTCACAATGAATGGCACCCCATTCATACACAATTAGTGGCTCCCCATTTATTCACAATGAATGGCACCCCATTCATACACAATTAGTGGCTCCCCATTTATTCACAATGAATGGCACCCCATTCATACACAATTAGTGGCTCCCCATTTATTCACAATGAATGGCACCCCATTCATACACAATTAGTGGCTCCCCATTTATTCACAATGAATGGCACCCCATTCATACACAATTAGTGGCTCCCCATTTATTCACAATGAATGGCACCCCATTCATACACAATTAGTGGCTCCCCATTTATTCACAATGAATGGCACCCCATTCATACACAATTAGTGGCTCCCCATTTATTCACAATGAATGGCTCCCCATTTATACACAATGAATGACACCCAATTTATTCACAATGAATGACACCCCATTGTGTACAATGAATGACACCTCATTTATACGCAGTGAATGGCACCCTGAATGGCACCCCATTTATTCACAATGAATGGCACCCCATTCATACACAATTAGTGGCTCCCCATTTAATCACAATGAATGTTACCCCATTTATACACAATTAATGGCTCCCCATTTATTCACAATGAATGGCTCCCCATTTATACACAATGAATGATACCCCATTTATTAAAAAAAAATGGCACCTCATTTGCTCGCAATGAATGGCACCCCATTTATTCACAATGAATGGCACTGCAATACAGTGCACATAGAGCAGGTGCGTTGCCATGCATTGTGCTAACATTCATTAAGGTGTGCATTTTAGCTCACATTGCCATAACGCATAAGTGTGAATGGGCCCTAACTGCTGCACATATTCAAGTATATATAAAAGTATTTTACCAGCCCTGGAACAAGACACCATGGGAAGGTTTCCATTTAGCTCAGAGTTCAGCACAGAACGTCCACTGCCATCGTAGAGTAATCAGCAGTGGGAAATTGTCTGTTTTAAAGCGGCCAACATTTTAAAGGAGAACTGAGGTCAAACCTTTTTTTTTTGGCTTTAATTCTCTTGTGGTTCACAGGAGTACATTTAACAATGTACTGCAATGACCCAAAGTCAGCATCAAGTGGGCTACTGCCAGGGACATTTCCAGGGACAAACATTTCCATGGACTAAGGCTTCATTTACATATGCCACTTGCGTTTTTATGCAAAATCTGTCAGGCTGGGTGCTTTGTTTGTACTTCTAGATGCTTAAAATGATCCATGTTTACACACATGTGCGTTTAGATGCATCTGTCCCCATTGACATACCCAATACCATTTCAGCAAATAAACGTGTCTTGTGTTTACATGGGTTTTGATGCGTATAGAAGTTCAAATCAATTCCTATTATTTGTAAATGCAGCTAAACTGACTGCAGGGAAACGCATCTATACACAAGGTGTGAATAGATCCAGTCATCATTAGATAAGTATATGTATACACTATCTTGTCAAAAGTATTGGGATGCCCCTCCAAATCATTGGATTCAGGTGTTCCAATCACATCCATGGCCACAGGTGTATAAAATCACGCACCTCTGCACGCAGACGCTTCTACAAACATTTGTGAAAGAATGGGTCGCTCTCAGGAGCTCAGTGACTACAAGCGTGGTACTGTGATAGGTTGTCACCTGTGCAGTAAGTCTATTCGTGACATTTCCTTTGCTGTGCTGTATGTGTATAGGCCAATGCCAGGGATCCCAACCTGAAATAAGCAATTTCAGGGAGGTGTCCCTCTCATTTCAGGGGGGTTGGGAGAGAGCACCCCCCCCCTGAAATGATGGCAGATAGCACCGGAAGCAATAGCTTCTTTGCTATCTGCAGGCTTTTTTTTATTTTTAGTATTCTGACAGTTGCAGTCGTTAGAATAAAAAAATAAAAAAAGGCATAAGAATGCATAGCTAGATCCTATTGGCTATTTCACTTTCCAATAGCCAATAGGAATCTAGCTATGCATTCGTATGCCTTTTTTTTTTTTTTTCTACTAGAGGTCCGGCC
>NW_017308285.1:72635-94719 GCF_000935625.1 Nanorana parkeri | reverse complement strand
ATGCCTTTTTTTTTTTTTTTCTGACTGACGGTCGGGCCCCGACTCCCGATGTCAGAAAAAACGATCGCAGGGAAAGGTTTAATCTGCTCGATCGAGCAGATTAAACCTTTCCGGGAGGAAGTGTTTCTCTCCCGGGAGCCGCTATCCAATAGCGGGAGACTCCCGGAGCGTCCGGGAGAGTTGGGATGTCTGCAATATATGCTGTTTCTATGTTATTCTACAATGTAGTGATATACTATATTACATTCCCCGGTCGTCCTGTAGACGGTGGATCTGGATTGGCAGGTTCTCTTCCTGTCGTACATTATTTGGCTCCTGGTGTTTGCTCGGTGGTTTCCTTGGACACTCCATTGTTCACATAGAAGGTCGAGTTGTCAGCTCTGTGTACATACAGATGAGTGTGCCGGGCTGTGTACACAGCTTTGGGGAAGAGCTGATCTCCCGTATAGACGAGCTGCGGAAGTCATGACAATGCCGCCGGACCCCCCGCCCCCCCAAGGTAGGTCTGTCATCCGGTATTCACATTGATGCCGACTCTTGCCTGGCTGCAGGTTTTAGGACAAAACTGGGGAAAAAATTGTGCATCCTGTGTAAAAATTGTGTGAATCCTTGTGTGAAAACATTTATAAATTAACTGACTAAATCTGAATAATCTTAAAAGTCTTAAAACATTATTTCATATTTTGCCTTTTCTAATTTTTATACTTGCTGTATAATAATATGGCGATGGCTTATTTTTATCTTTCTTCATGATTTCTTCAGTTAGGGAGCAGCTGGGCAACATGGGTTTAGTCTGATCATCTCCTTAACTGGTTGTAACATTACAATCTAATTGTACAATACCTGTGTACAATCTACTTCATATTTACTAAAACTGTGTTTAATGAGATGCACGTTTTTTATGTTTACCTATCAATCTATGTAATATGAGGACCGACCTCATCCATTCAATCAATTTGTATCCAGTCTGGAACACAAATAGTTGTTGTTAGATATAAAGCTGGCCATACATTATGCAATCTGATTGTACAACCACTGCACAATCTCCCTATCAAAACTATGTAATTGTTTACATTAGGTTTCCCCATTAGAGTTCTCCCTTACATTAGGTGTCCCCATCAGAGTGCCCCCTTACATCGGATGTCCCCATCAGAGTGCCCCCCTCTACATTAGTATTCCCCATCAGAGTGCGATGGAATTGACTTGAATTACCCTTACATCAGGTGTCCCCATCAGAGTGCTCTCTTACATTAGTGTTCCCAATCAGAGTGCTCTCTTACATTAGTGTTCCCCATCAGAGTGCCCCCTTACATTAGTGTCCCCCATCAGAGTGCCCCTTACATTAGTGCTCCCCATCAGAGTGCCCCCTTACATTAGTGTTCCCCATCAGAGTGCCCCCTTACATTAGTGTCCCCCATCAGAGTGCCCCTTACATTAGTGCTCCCCATCAGAGTGCCCCCTTACATTAGTGTTCCCCATCAGAGTGCCCCCTTACATTAGTGTTCCCCATCAGAGTGCCCCCTTCCATTAGTGTTCCCCATCAGAGTGCTCCCTTATATTAGTGTTCCCCATCAGAGGGCTCCCTTATATTAGTGTTCCCCATCAGAGTGCCCCCTTACATCAGATGTCCCCATCAGAGTGCCCCCTTACATCAGATGTCCCCATCAGAGTGCCCCCTTAGGACAAACCTAAACAATTGCATTAGTATCACATTGGGCAGACTGTTGTACTGCATAGTGGATGGTAGCTCTAAAGGAGATTGTATATTGTATGTTGTTCTCCTTTAGATCTATCAACAACTATGCAGGACATGTGCGTTGCAGACTGGATACACATTGATTGGATGGATTGGGCAGATCTTATATTACATAGATTTGGTCAATTGGAAGTTGATTGTACACAGATTGTATGATTAGATTGTAAGTTGTATTGTGACCTGAAAAAGCCTTGGTTATGGTTCACACCATAGCACATATATTAACGCATGTTAAAGCCTGCATGGTAACGTGTGCTACTGCAATGCAGGGTAATGTTCTGTGTGTGTCGGTTGGGGTTCGTTGCCATTTATTCTTTATGCCACTCAAATGCTCATGTACATAAAAAGCACCGAAAACTCTGGACAGAGCAGTGTACCATGTTTCCAAAAATAATGCAGGGACAAATGTTTGTTTATTAAAGAGCACAAGCTGCCTTAACACAGCAGGCGTTGCCATTTACATCTTATCATGTAAATTAACCCTAAAAGAGATCCCAACACCAATTTTTAGGTAAACGTACAGAAATAATGTAAATTCTTACTTGCAGCGTATTTCATTTCCATAATTGATTTCTTAATTCACTTCAATGTGTCTTTCAACCTACTAGAAATTCTGACCACGCCAGAGTCTATTCCTTAGCACAGCCCCCTCCCTCCTTGCACATCATAGCCCTCTCCCCTTCTGGGAGTGTCGAATTACTGTCTGTGCTGGCCCAGCTTCTCCGCTTCTCCTCTTACCTCCCTAAATATGTAGCTGCCTAGAGAAGAGAGAAGGGGAATGTTATTGACTTCAGTGACAGCTCTGAGTCTGCTGGGGCTGCAGTCACCACATCCAGGATGGCGGCACACAGCACCAGCAGCAGTCTCAGGGTTTTCTGCTTTCATTTCAATGAAATTGTTATTTAGTCATGGATACAGAGGTTGCATAACCAGGTATACAGAACAGAAAAAGCTGTCTGATTAGTCTGTGACATTACCCAGGTGACCAAGGCCATTGTATGAGAACACAGGTACAGAGCAGAGGTATTGAATTCACAGAGGTCTGGTCAGGAGGATGACACCTGATGTAAGGGGGCACCCTGATGAGGACACCCGATGTAAGAGCTCTTACATCAGGTGTCCCCATCAGGGTGCCCACTTACATCAGGTGTCCCCATCAGGGTGCTGCCTTACATCAGGTGTGCCCATTAGTGTGCCCTCTTACATCAGGTGTCCCCTTCAGGGTGCCCCTTATATCAGGTGTCCCCATCAGAGTGCCCCCTTACATCAGGTGTCTCCATAAGGGTGCAGCCTTACATCAGGTGTCCCCATCAGGGTGCTGCCTTACATCCGGTGACCCCATCAGAGTGCCCCCTTATATCAGGTGTCCCCATCAGGGTGCCCCCTTACATCAGGTGTCCCCATCAGAGTGCCTCCTTAGATCAAGTGTCCACTTCAAAGTGCCCCCTTACATTAGGTGTACCCATCGGAGTGCCCCCTTACATCAGGTGTACCCATCAGAGTTCCCCCTTATATCAGGTGTCCACTTCAGAGTGCCCATGTTATCAGGTGTCCCCATCAGAGTGCCCCCTTACAGTAGGTGTCCCCATCAGCGTGCCCCCTTATATCAGGTGTCCACTTCAGAGTGCCCATGTTATCAGGTGTCCCCATCAGAGTGCCCCCTTACAGTAGGTGTCCCCATCAGCGTGCCCCCTTACATCAGGTTTCCCCATCAAAGTGCCCCTGTACCTTTTAGCACCAGGCAGGCAGAAGGCGGTAGCAAGCTGTAGGTCTGGATGGAGGAAGTTCCCTTTCCATCCTCTTGTAATACCGTGGATGAGGGAACACATGTGATGTCATTGGTTGTTTGGACATTGGCAGTTCCAGCAACTAACCACTGCAGAGAAGGAAACTCCACTGGGTTATGGCTGAGTTCCAGTGGATGTGGTGCATCAACTACCAGGCAGCCATAATGAGGGTGCTTTTCCAGGGTCGCCCCTGGAGAAAGTTTCTTTTGAGCCACACCTCCTCCAGCACTTTCAGGAATGTGTCAGAGCTCAACTTACCAGGAGTATGGTGCCATCTGGATATCAATTTGAAGTTTGTGCTAGAGGAAAAGGTTGTCATCAGCATTAATCTTTTTTTCTTTTGCTCATCCAAGTGCGTGTGTTGAAACTCCTTCTTCCATTGAGATAGGTAGCCAGTTTAATGTGAGGATTAAAGATAGAGCAGTATTTTGTAAAATGTTGAGACCCCCATGGGTTGGTGTAGTAGCTGTTGACAGAAGTGCCTCTCTATGGGGTTGAGGTCCATCATACAAAAAGAGGCTTTGGCAATGAATCAGTAAGGTCACGGAGTTGGCGATATCTTCAGAAGTCTAGGGGGTTGAGTTCTCCCGCAGTCTCTCAATTGGTGAAGATTGAATATGTTGGGGCCACCGTTAATGTCATAAAGGTAAAGTATAGAGGTCCATTTGTTCAATCCTGAGTCCCTAAGGCCCAGTGGAAAGTTGTGAGGCCCAGCTAGAGGGGGAAGTGTAGTGTTGTAAGAGAGGTTAAAATGTTTATGGACCATGTTCCAGATTGACATGGTTACCTTGGTTAATTTCCAAGTGTCACTCTGAAAGAATTGGTAAGATGGAGGTATCCAGAGGGCTGTGGAGAGGACCACAATGCTGACAGATTGGAGGGATTGAATTTTGGGTTAGCGTTGGAGTTCACAGTATACTACCAGTCTATCCTATCGAGAGATTCAGGTTGTTTATAAAAGTGAAAGTCTGGTGAAGCGAGAGCGCCTTGAATTTGTCACACAGGCTTCTGATGGGAACTATAAGTGGCCATTTCAAAACATATTACTTGATTATAGTCCACTGTTGTCACCCTCAGGAAGCCCATCCTGATGCATGCCATTCCAAGAGGAATAGTAAAGCAGAATGACGGAGCAGCATTGTCAACCAAAAGTGAAAGTGAGGGGAATTTCCGTATTGGGCATTTGCCATCGGAAAATGTGTCCAATTTGGACTTTCGTTACTTTCTGTCTTAGTGACAATAAATGTGTGAATATCCCCAACACTTATCAGAAGGTCAAACCCTCCCTACTCTATCCAAATAAAACCGTTGCCTTTATGTAGACTTTAACCATTGAAATACAGGACTTGCAATCTACTTACTCAGAACCTTCACAGACATACTTTGCCCATAGCCCTTGTGCAGCAAGCGTTTGTGTGGTACCGTATCAAAAGCCTTTGAGAAATCCAGATATAACACATCTACCGGCTTCCCTCCGTCCATATCTCTACTTACCCCCTCATAAAAAGTTAGCAAGTTAGTTAGGCAGGAATGATCTTTCCTGAACCCATGCTGATTGTCATTAACTATGCCGTTTTCCTGAACAAATTCTACCAGATAATCCTTTATTATGCCCTCTAGCATTTTGCAAACTACCGATGTTAGACTGACCGGCCTATAGTTCCCAGGTTGGCACCTAGCCTCTGTGGTTTTGCCATTTTTGTATTCAGGTGTACGTATACAATTTACTGTGCCATTATTTTTTTGGTAGTCTGCTGATCTAGGAATTAATTTTGCTCACCTGTTAGTAATGCAGTAGAAGAGTTCACAAAAACACTTGTTGAAGGTTCTTCTCTCTATTTCCAATACATAAAGCCCACCATTGTTATCTGGCTTCTTGGAGCCTCTATCTAACAACTGACCTTTCACTTTCTCAAACCACTCATCCCCACACAGGTATTACCTTCTGCATCACTCATCCCTCCTTTTAGACTGTAAGCTCCCAAGAGCAGGACAGTTCTAGCCTTCTGATTTTTTTAACTGTACTGTCTCCTTTTATCTTGCAGCACAAACTGTTGGCCCTCTACATCCTTAATAATAATAATAATAATAATAATAATAAACCTGATTGCTCATATATCCTCCCGCTGCTGACCTCCACATTATTACAGGATACAGTAGTGACGTGAAGGTCAGGGCACCAATGAGAGCTGTGGGGTACCCAGCATATCGAAACTCCTGAAAATGTTGGTTTTACCAGCAACCTTTGGGGTATAATTTCTACTGAACAAAGCAGCGTTCAAAGGCCTTGATAGTGGGAATGGTTAGTATATGTTCTCTTTTTTTACAGGTAACTCTCGGTTGTGAATGTTTAGTAGAGCAACAGGGTTACTTTGAGGGCCTCCTTGCACCATTACAATGAGTTAGCACACACATGTTAATGTGTGTTGCTTTAAGCTACCAACGCACCAAAAAAGGTGACTGTAGTATTTCTGCCTGTGCACCATAACACACAGTGCTCATCTGTTGGCTAGGTGTGTTGAGGTGCCATTGAGAATAAATCAAAATGAATGGTACCACACCAACACCAAGACACAAAACATGCTCAGTTTTGGTTTTCAACTACAGCAGGGATTCCAACTAATAGGCCTGAGGACCAAGGTATTAGTAGGTCAGTTGACTTTTTTTTCCCCATAAAATAAGAAAAGTGGTCTAAATGTGTTTCAGATGATGGAGAAGTTTGCTATTCCCACCAGTATGACAGCCACTCCCATCCTGAAGAAGAGCATGGTAAAGGAATCTGCTTACCTGTTATCCACAACGCTGCATTCACTTACCCTAAGTAAGTAATAACATTAAAAGTTGAAAGAGTTTTACCCCATGTGCGGCGCTCGTCAGAGGTGGGGTAAACGGTGATACTTGGTGGGTGCCTCGTTTGTGATTGGAGCGTGCTATGTGGGGGTGCGGCTTCCGTTGTGTTCGGACCGTGGTGTCCAACAAATGTACTAAAGGGAAACAAAAATTGGAGAAGGAAGCGCCACTACCTGGCGCAATAAATGTGGTGAAGCAGGGTGAGAGAGAAAAGGTGATGTACTCACCTATGGTAGGTTGTTTGTTCGCTTTTCGCAATCGGGGTGAGGTGCGCCAGATGGAGTGGAGCAGGATACACGTTAGATTTAAAGGAAGTAAAGTCAAATATAGTAAAATATATACAGAAATGTCATATGAAATAAGGAATTTTCTTCAATGGGATTAATTTTATGGATCAGTTGCCTAAGGAGATACAGAGTTTAATTAAATTTTTTTCATGTTTGACTTCCAGATAAAATGTATGTAATTCAGATTAAGTATGGATTTTTTTTTTCCCATGGAAAATATCAAAAGCTGTTGTAGCACCACACTGGATTTTATAGGCAGGAGGGGCTGACATTTAACCTCAGGGATGGATCTTTATCTGGAATGTGGGATGTGTGGAGTAAAATAGGATGCAAGTCGCATTAGAATTTATATAATGCTTTAATAAGAACCAACAGCAAAACAGGCAGAGGGAGAAAATAGGGCTGCAGACACCTGAGGAATACAGATTCACAAGTCCCTTCCAGCTTCCTTCCAGTGCAGGAATACATAAAGGGTTATTAAACCCTCGAATGTTTTTACATATATCTTCGGCAAGCAAGCAGTAGATATATGCAAAACGATTTTGAAAAAAACTTTTTCAAAGGGTTAATACTTACCTGTGTCTCCGCCACGCACTCCGGTCCGAACATCTGAAAATTTCTCGGGCGGCCGCATGTGCAGTTCAGATGTTCGGCCGGGACACGAGTAGAGACACAAGGTACGTCTATGGATCAGCATGCACCCGCACAGACCCCCGTGGGACATGAGAGAAGAGAAGGACAGAGGAGTCAGCGCTGGATCGGAGACCGGCACCAGCGCTGGAGGGACAGCTAAAAACTACAGAAAAGAAGAAGAAGATTGGATTAAGAGGCGTCATTTAAGGTAAGTCCCTACAGCAGGATTGGGAAGTGGGGAAAAAAAGTTTGACTTTAATTTCACTTTATGTTGAGCGGAGGATGACACTGTGTAATAGAAACACAACTGGATAGAGGACATAGTTGAGATCTTCCATGAGAGAGACACCGGACTTTCCTGAGGTCCATAACATCTTGGCTCTTTTGGTACCTCTAGAACCAGACAAAGGGCTCCTTTGGTTCTCCACCCCAGTACGTTCCAGACCCCACCTGGGTCCACATCTGGCCTCCTGCAGACTTCAGGCCTAGATAGCTTCTCTATCTGTGTACACCCTACCCTGAGGCTAGGCCTGGGGGCAGACTGCCTTGAGAACATAACAATTATTGAGTATTTATGCACTTCCGCAGCATGCACCACTGGCCATGAAATTCCTAATGATTGGCTGGTGTGGCGGAAACACTCCCAATGTTTTCCCATTGGCTGCCCCACTCTGTGGCAGGGTCACATCCCACTACAGGAAGGTGCAGACAACAGCAGAACACCTAGGAATAACCAAATGATCACAGGCTACAAATCACCCAGACTGATTACAGTTCCAGCAACACTAAATTTAAAGAGCCAAGAGCTTCCACTTAGGGTGAATATGTTGTTAGGTCATTGGTGCCTTCTAGTTTTAACAGCTCCGGTTTCACTAGGCTAACCCGGCAATCCATGGTGCCAGGTTTATCACAAGACTTGACGCAGTAATGCTTTTTTACTATCTACACACAGATATCCATACCGTTACAAGTTACTGGACATGTATAGATCTGATTGGTGTCTGAGGGGAAGTCCAGTCCCATTGTGTACTCGGCCTGTAGCTAAATTCTCTATTGCAACTTGTTCTTTACAGCTGTGATCTAGACTGGAAACCTTCTGTACGATGGTTGCCCTCTCCAAGATACTCAGATGCTCCACTGCCTCACATCAAAGACAACAAATTCCCGGATCGAATCAGACTTCAGCGTTCTTATCCAAGTAAGCATCATTAATTCACATATTCAGTATGGATATTATCTAGGGTCTAGGGAAGTTCAGTTAATTAACGGCATTTTGTTTTCGTATTCTCTTCCTATCTTAAAGTGTAACTCTTGCAAATATGTTTTTAAGTATTGGATGCAGTGAGTAAAATTAGAGAAGAACTCCCGGATTTTTAAAGAATTAACACCCCTTGCAGTGGGGCTACCCCTGCAATGCAAGGGTTAAGTGCTCGTGTTGGTCTAGGGGCGAAAGTAAAGAAGATATACTTGTCCGATCCTTGGTCCTGCGGCAGTGGCCGCTGGCCTCTCCCTGCCTCTGCCCCAGCTGTGATTTGTCCCTCAGTCTCCTCACATCGAATGGACTGCGTTAGACATGATGATATAATGGGTTCCTAGACCACCAGAGCCCGGGAAAGAAGAAATCCTCACCTGATCCTCAGTCCCACCGGATTGCTAGACTAGTGCCCTCAGCCCCTTTTCCCTGGGCTCCAGCAGTCTAAGGACCTGTCACATCATCACATCTAATGCAGTCCATTAGATATGAGGACACCAAGAGACATATCACAGCCAGAATGGAGAGGGAGAGAGAGAAGTGGTCACTGCCGCAGGACCGAGGATCAGGTGAGTATCTTCTTTATTTTCGCGCCCTAGACCAAAATGTGCACTTAACTCTTGCAGTTTGGAGAAGCTACAAGGGTTCATTTTTATAAATCCCAGAGACACAACTGGATGTCAGTGGAAATCTCTGCATAACGAGGGGAACTTCCACCATGCACTACAAGAGGCTGATACCAAGTGAAATTCAGGTACTGAGGCATTATTCAGGGCTTGTTCACACCAGCAGCCACACTTAACTGCACGGCTGCTGGTGTGCGTGTGCCCAACTGTGCCATTACGCTCAATCAAGACCCAATGCACTGTTTCTTTTTATTGTGAGAACTTTATTAAAATATCACTTCTGACATTTCAATAAAGTCCTAACAAAAATAGGTTTTATGGGCTCACCGTGGTACCGCATCTCACTGTGGTGCGCTTAAAAAAGTACTGCATGCCATACTTTTTTTAAGCGCACACCACCAGTGCGCAGTGGTGTGAACTGTCACCCATGACAAGGTGGCTTTCATTCGGGCTACACTGGAAAAAAATGGCTGGCAAGCCCAAACGCATATTATGTGAACGAGCCCTGACACACACTAATTAAGTCTAGCAGTGTATTCTTGCTGTTGGAATCATGGGTGGTCCCAGATAGTTGAGGCCGCTTGTAAGGGTTTTCCGCGGCGCCCGGCAGCGAGTGTGCGTTCCAGGGTGGAACGCACCAGGAAGTGCATAACCGCCGTCACGCCTCCTCACTATGACGCCGGCCGATGCGTTCCACCCTGGAACGCGGAAGCGGCACTATGCTTTCCGTCCGTTTCCCGCGCCCACGGGCTATTTAAACATCCATGAAAGGTTAGCAAGGCGTTCCACTATTGAGGATCGAACGCCCTGCTAACCATCATTCAGGACCAATTTAGCCAGCCCTACGGAAGCTCCTTGGATCCAGGACATCCTTTCTTCAGCCACAGCCTGACAGGAGGACCTACACTAGCCGCCTCTCTGGGAGCTACACTCAGCAAAACTGCAAGTACTCTGCACCTGTAAACTGCAGCCCATATGCTAATGCATTTCTCCTGCTGATGTTACGCCTGTGAACCCCATTGACTTCATTGTTGCAGTATTCTGTGTCGTATCACCCTGTGCATGTCCTGGACTGATCCGTAGTACCTGCTGTCATCCAAAAAACGTACTAACGAACTTCTATATTGTTTTTGATGCTTGAAGCAATCTAGTTTTCCTTGCCTAAGTTACGTTAAATCTAGACACTTGCATTGTAGTGGCCTATGAAGTAATAGCCACTACTGGCCCCCCTGATAGGTTACACGGTATATGATGCACGAACCCTAACTCACCGTTAGATTGTGAGCGACGCCAGAGGTTCAAGCCTGAATTACCATCACACCTCTCATACTGAGTCCTACTCCTTAAAAACTCTGCAGCTGAGATCCAGAACTATACACTCACTAAGACAGGGCGTGACACCGCTCAGCCTGTACATCCAGCGATTACCTGAGGCTGGGGGCAGATGACTCACTCTGGATGCAATCTGTATCCACCCTAGGTACCGTATAC
Organism: Nanorana parkeri; assembly: GCF_000935625.1. Lineage (NCBI taxonomy): Eukaryota > Metazoa > Chordata > Amphibia > Anura > Dicroglossidae > Nanorana > Nanorana parkeri. Next base: position 84,037 of record NW_017308285.1, on the reverse strand, counting down.
ACAGGTAACCACTGGATATGCAGATACATAACAATAGCAGCGGACAGCTGCAGCTCCAGTCAGCCTGTCATTGCTTTGTTTAGGCTGAGCAGCCACAGATGTCTGCCACCACCTGTGATCCCAGCCAAAGAATCCGCTGCCGGACCTAATTATCCCCTGTGAATGAGACCTTACATTGTTTGCATTAAAAAAATAAATGTAATGATACATTAGAGCGGCATTTGTGTCTTTTATATCTGCCTGGAGTTCAGCTTTCAATATTCACTAAACGTTCATCTTCCTTGCAAGTCTTCTTTAAAAGTCCAAAGGTCTGTTAAAGAAAAAATATAGGATATTCTGTACTGACCTCCATCTTTAAATGCCAATTGCAATACTGACCCAGTGGCTTTAATGTGCAATATCCATATCAGATCAGATTATTTTTTGTAGCTTGCCACAGCTGTATTGTGTAATACTCTATTGCATCCATCAGGTGGCGCCATCTGACAGCTAATGTGTGTGCTCCCAGTTATCTGAAAGTTCCAGCAGCAGAAGGAACACATGTATCAATGGGAATCTAAAGTTTTCTGATTAGATATTGTGCACAGTATATGTAAAGTGACCAGATCTTGGCTATTTTCTTTTTTTTTTTAAACATGATTCTAGTTTATAGAAGTTGTAATTATAATTTACATGGGGGCAGCCAGATTTCCTTTATGCCTTCTGTTTAGCAATCCTGCACAAGGGTTGTGTCATTACTGCCCCAAGCCTATCAGTCAGGTCTGACGGTTTGGAAGCAATGCACTCATTCTTATTGTTTCAATGCACTGCGGTTAGCTGTGGCACACACGTTAATATGTGGTGTTTAGCATATAATGAACATTAACGTTCAAGTTCCCTGAAGCTGCTGAGATTTGGGTCCTATTCACGCTATTGCATTGTGGTAGGGGGAGGTAAAATGCACGTTACCGTATGTTACCATAACACACGGTAGTGTACAAAACCAAGTGCATTGGGGGAGATGGCATCCCGAAGCACATAGGCAGCGCACCACAATGCATGTGCACTATAGTGCACTGCGAAAAAACAGACGTGCGCGTTCTATGCTTTGCTGTACCCATTCCTTGTACAAAAATGTTTTACAATGTGGAGCACAGCAAAGCATAGATCGCTCCCATCTGTTCACCGCAGTGTGCACATGCATTGTGGTGCGCTGTCTACCGTGTTTCCCCGAAAATAAGACACTGTCTTATATTTTTTTCAACGCAAGGCATGCTGGGAAAAAGAGCATAGTATTCTTTTTTTTTAACACCCCGTCGAAGTAAATGGACCCTAAACAATCGCAATAATAACTAAATATATGTGATCTCTGACCATGCACTAAAGGGTCTATTTATAAACAATTCACAGAGCCGTTCCCACTGCAAATCTCTGTGAATCTTCATTCTGTGCAAACTGAGACAAAAATGGATGTTTGTAGTATAGTTGTTTTTCAGGTTGAAAGTAAAGTAATGTAATACTGCATTATGGCCACTAGATGGAGCAGAGGGGCATAAGAAAATACCTATTTATGTCCTATATCTCCTCAGCACAATCTAGTTGCCATAATACAGTATCTACAGTGCTCTAAGGAGCAGAGGAAATATATTTCCGATGCTCTTCATCTCCATCTAGTGGCCACAATGTTGTATTTTCCAAATATTACATTTGTCCTGAAAGGAAAATATACTAAGGCCTTATTCACACAAGAAAAGGCCAGCACGTACAACTCCGTGCTGCGTACAGGGCTGTACCGAGCAGCTCCCGGTAGGGACAGGTGATGCGTGTGATTGGTATGCAGCCCCTGTCCTTCTCTATGTGAGTACGCGGCCATACGCCACCCTACACTCGCCCTGCATGTCCGTGTGGGTGCGAGTGTCCGTACTCATACGCTGATAGGATGGATCTTGTCTGCGTCCGAGCCAGGACACCCGCACCCATATTGGCCTGCACTTGGGGTGAGCGTCGGGTGGCGTACGGCCGCGTAGTCCCATAGAGAAGGACAGGGGCTGCGTACTAATCACACGCAGCACCTGTCCTTCCCGGGAGCTGCCCGATACGGCCGTGCATGCAGCACGTAGCTGTAGGTGCTGGCCTTTTCTCGTGTGAATGAGGCCTTTGAGTGTGCTGTTTTTGCCCTTATTCACACAAAGAATGTCCGCAGAGATTCACAGGACGCATTGCTTTGAGAATTGTTTATAAATAGACCCCTATGGGTCCTTATGAGATGGATGTGCTTTTTGGACCATGGCGGCTCTATGGCTGATTAGAGTTGGATTTTGACCTACGAGTGGTGCTGGTGGGCCATGTGCATTGTAAGTAAAGGAAATACATCTTGTTTATTCTGTATCTTACAGGAAGAGGTTTGGCCGGTGGAGCAGAATGGAGTTTTTACCCAAACTTCGGATTGCCCTTCACTTATCACACCGGCAAGCGCTGCGTTATTGACGGAGTTCACCAAAGCAGTCAGGCGTCCTCACGTGTACAGGTGTTACCGACCTGTTTGGGAAGGAAAAAGAAAGGTAATGCAGCAGAATGAAGTACAAATTTCATTTAGTAGGGCCTCAGTACAGCCAGACTGGAAGCTGAACTACGGGGGCATTTGAAAGCTACCCATGCAGTGAGGCTCCGCTAGCATTGCAAGGGTTAAATGTTCGTTTTTGTCCAGGGTACCATTAAACACCATTTTTACTTACCTTATCCCTCGCTGCTCTCCTCCGTGCTACCGGGTCCCGAAGCCGCTTCTCTTTGGCGCTCTGACCACATGAGGTACAATGCAGGACCAGTACTCTTGCATTGTGAGTGGAGATGCCAAGGGCCCCCAGAAGGCAGGAAGGAAGAGGAGATCACCTGATGCTGGGGAAGGGACAATTAAGGTAAGTACCACTGTTGTTTAATGTTCTCCTAGACAACAAATGAGCATGTGACCCTTACAGTGTGCGGGGAACGCCTCTGGATGGGTAGTTTGTCAATGTCCCCGGAGTTAGCGCCACCTGCATGTGTAGCCTGTTATAGCGGGCAGGCTGTTCATGTATAATGATGCTCTCTGAGCGCTCACTGATCATTTACTTGTAATACATTCTTCATTTCATCACTGATTTACCTTTCATGCCCTTTTCTCCCTTTTACCTTTCCTATCCCCAAATTGTTGTTCTCTTAGACAGTGGCGTAACAAGGGGGGTGCGGCCTGCACCCGGGTGCCACCATTGGAGGGGTGTCAGTCATTTTGGTGTCACCCCTTATGAAAAGTCACGGACTGAGAGCCCGACAGTGTCAGGAGAGAGAGGAGGGGAACCGGCGGCATACCCCATCCCGCCGGGTGAAAGTCCCCTCCTCTCTCTGCCGGCGTCCATCACCAAGATCAATAAGATAACCGCACATGCGCAATGACGTCATCGCGCATGCGTGCGGCAACGTCACACGCATTCGTGCGATAAAGTCACGGCGGGGTGTCACCCGTTCTCCGCTCCGGGTGTCACCCAGCCTCGGGACTCCTCTGCTTTCAGATGTTACCTGTTGCATAATGGTCCAATGGCTTTAGTATTTTTCAATCACACACGGGACAAGTATGCAGATTGAGTATTCTAATATCACAGGCATGCTTGTTCCAGGTTTGTGACTTAAGGTGCCCATACACTGGCCGAAATTAGGCCGTTTTTTTATGTACCGCATAAAAATCGTAAAGTGTGTGGGGCTGTCGGCTCCCTTTCAGCCTGCATTCCTCGATCAGCTGATCGAAGGAGCTGACTGGAAAATCTTCCTATGATCGGAGCCGGCAGCCAATGAGCTCCCTGCTCTGACCGGGTATTCAGAATACAATGTAAACAGCGGTGATTCCTCGATGGATATGCTGTTTGTGTTGATGGAAGAATCAGGTAAATTTTTTTCTTTCAGCCTGCGGGTTGACCGACAAAAATTCATAGGTGTATGGCCAGTCTTAGACAGCAGAGGATCAGCATGGCTACCAGGCAATGAGCAACGTCATAAGGAGGTTATCAGTGGCGTAACAATAGCCATAGCGGCCCATGCGGCTGCTATGGGGCCTGGCGGTGGAAGGGGGCCCCAATAAGGATTGCTGCTGACATTATTAATCATTAAGAGCTGACATCAGATATACAGGTGAAACTCGAATAATTAGAATATCGTGCAAAGTTCATTTATTTCACTAATGCAACTTAAAAGGTGAAACTAATATATGAGATAGACTCATTACATGCAAAGCAAGATAGTTCAAGCCGTGATTTGTCATAACTGTGATGATTATGGCTTACAGCTCATGAAAACCCCAAGAACCCCAAATCCACAAGCTCAAAAAAGTAGATTATTACATGCAATCAATAAAACAAGGATTGTACATAGAACAATATCGGACCTCTGAAAAGTACAAGCATGCATATGTACTCAGTACTTGGTTTGGGCCTCTTTTGCAGCAATTACTGCAATTACTTTTGCACAATATTCTAATTATTCGAGTTTCACCTGTACTAGGGGGGCTATGCAGGCAGCTCTCCTGCTACCTGACTTTATTGTCAATGACAGTAGGGAGTTGCTGGGGGACCCCTTCAAAATTTTGCTATGGGGCCCCATGATCTGTGGTTGCCACCCTGGAGGTTATAATATTACAGACATTTATATAGCACTGAAAGCTAACACTTTACATGCTGCACATTCACCATAGATCCCAGCTGGCCCTCGTATTGCAACCAAATCCCTCTGTTCCTCTTTACCCCTCAGCTGTCCTCTTTTTGGTCTTGATGTATAGACCTCTATTAAAAATGATTTATTCAGCTATCAAAAGTGTTTTACTGCACGGAACCTTTCATCCCGCCTCTAAATGATTGGATTTGTTATACTGCAAAGGTAAATCTGGCCAATCAGATGTGTTTAATGCATCCGAATGGGTCTGAACATGAATTTTGGTCATGGCAACATGGGAGCCATATACAGTATATACATGTGAAAGACATGTGCATTCAGATTCGGACGAACCTGCAAATCAACGAAAGTCAGTTGATTCAACGTTTCGTCCGAATCTGAAATAACAAATGTAACATATGCCCGAATATACTAAAACAATAATTAGGCATACATTAATTAGTTTTCAGAACACATCGGCAACCATATTGGCCACCGGTGTGTTCTGCGCATGCCCGCCACCATCTTGGAGGCGGATTGTGTGACGTCACATGACGGTGATGTCACATGCTGAATGATGGCCGCAGGCGCCATCTTGGAGTAGATCTAGGTATACACCAAGATGGCAGTGCTCGAACATGAGGGCGAGCCATCTTGGTGTAGACCAAGATCAACTCCAAAATGGTGGTGCACATGCACAGAACGCACCGGCGGCCGACATGGCCGCCGCACGTTCTACGGTTTCAGTGTGCGCTTTTGGATTAAGAGGCTCGTTGCCTGCGAATCCGAAACAACATAAAAATTAGTTTCCTTTGACCAAATGAATGAAAACGTTTTTCGTTTTCATTTGTTTTGTCTGAAAACAAATCTTTTTGTTCTGCACATGTCTAACATGTAATACTAAAGCTGAGGCCTCTGGGAGTCATAACTGTGGCTGTCCGAGTCTTGCCATGCCTCATGGGACTTGTAGTTTCACAACAGCTGGAGTAAATGGGTGGCCTACTCCTGATCTATAGCACACCCCCACATGCTACAATCTGATTGTACAATTACCTTTAGATCTTCCAACAACTATGTAGCACAAAGGACCTGCCCAGTTGGCTAAACATTGATTAGACAGTTTAAGCATGTCCCCATATTACAAAGTGTAGGTACATCTAAAGTTGATTGCTTGGGTTTCCATGCTGGTAGATTAATTGGCTCCTGTCTGAATCTGCCCTATTGTTGGTGCATATATGCATGTGAGCTAAGGACCTTAGGGTCACCATATTCATTAGAGTATGGTGACTCTAAGGTGCCTAACTCACATTCATTAGAGTATGGTGACCCGAATGTGTCTAATGCACATGTATTGGAGTATGGTGACCCTAGGGTGCTCAGCTCACATGCATATATACACCCACACTAGGGCCAATTTTGTGTATATGCATGTGAGCTAGGTACCTTAGGGTCACCATACTCTATTGCAGGAGTGGGGAACCTCCGTCCCTCCAGCTGTGGTGAAACTACAAATTCCATGAGGCATTGCAAGATTCTCTCAGCCACAGGCATGACTCCCAAAGACAGATGCATCATGGAATTTGCAGTTTCACCACAACTGGAGCTGGAGGTTCCAGCCCCTGTTCTAATGCATGTGAGCTAGGCGCCTTTGGGTCACCATAATCTAATGAGTATGGTGACCCTATGGTGCCTAGCTCACATGCATTAGAGTATGGTGACCCTAAGGTCCCTAGCTCACATGCTGGGTCGCTCTGTGCATGGAGTTTTCATGCTCTCCCTGTGCTTGCTTGGGTTTTCATGCCAGTAAGTTAATCGGATCCTGTCTAAATTGGTCCTAGTGTGGGTGTGTATAAGCATGTGAGTTAGGCACCTTAGGGTCCCCATACTCAAATGAGTATGGGGACCCTAAGGTGCCTAGCTCATATGCATTGGAGTATGGTGACCCTAAAGAGCCTAGCTCACATGCATTGGAGTAAGGTGACCCTAAGGTGCCTAGCTCACATGAATTGGAGTATGGTGACCCTAAAGTGCCTAGCTCACATGAATTGGAGTATGGGGACCCTAAGGTGCCTAGCTCATATGCATTGGAGTATGGTGACCCTAAAGAGCCTAGCTCACATGCATTGTAGTATGGTGACCCTAAGGTGCCTAGCTCACATGCATTGGAGTATGGTGACCCTAAGGTGCCTAGCTCACATGCATTGAAGTATGGTGACCCTAAGGTGCCTAGCTCACATGCTTTGGAATATGGTGACCCTAAGGTGCCTAGCTCACATGCATTGGAGTATGGGGACCCTAAGGTTCCTATCTCACATGTATTGGAGTATGGTGACCCTAAGGTTCTTAGCTCACATGCATTGGAGTATGGTGACACTAAGGTTCCTAGCTCACATGCATTGGAATATGGTGACACTAAGGTTCCTAGTGCACAGGCATATATACAATATATACACCCACATTAGGGCCAGTTTATACAAGAGCCAATTAACTTACCAGTATGGTAGGTTACCATGCAAGCACAGGGAGAGCATGAAAACTCCATGCAGAGAGCATCCTGGCCTGGATTTTAACCAAAGACTCCAGTGCTTAAACGCAGATGTTCTAACCGCTATAGGTCAGGAAGCAAAGGGAAAACATCTCCAATAGGACACAGGGGGCAAAAAGAAAATGTTTTTGACCCTTCTCTACTCTAATACAAAAAAAATCTTGCCTTTAGATCCACTTAATTCAGGATTTTCAGTTTAACTGGATAAAATCTCTCATTTCCTTACTGTACGTTAATGGCTGTGCTGCAATTCACGTTTTTGGCAGGTGGTGGCGCTGCAGTTAAAGTATATATATTTATACTGCCTATGTGCAGCTGCCAGTCCTGTCAAATCTCAGAAGCCTCGGTGACTCATGATGTTATGGAGATTTTCCATTTACAGTATAAAATCGGTTTAAAAACAGCTGCCTTGCATACCATATTAGTGCACTTAGTTTATTGCTTTTAGCAAACGCAGTCATTTCTCATCTTTAGAGCTACGTGCATGCATAATGTAGTCCTGAGAACGAAGCGAATTCATACCAAAATTAACAAAAGTGTAAAAAAAAAATACAAGAGGGAAAAAAAGTCTGTGAATGAATCTTACGAATTGGCTCTTAAATACTGCAGAGAAATAAAGGTAACAAAAGACATTACTGCCCATAGTGACTGATCACGTTTGATCATTCTCTGAGAAAGTATAGGAATAATAGGAATCTGGGGCAGTGTGCGGGTGTCTGTGAACATCAACTAAACAAAAGAACAAAAATGTGCTATACTGTACCTTACCAGTCCTAAGATATGGTGGCTGCATACGTTTTCTTTTTTTCAGGCTTAGAACGTTTTCAGTAGAGAAGATCTGTAACTTGTTGATCCTGCCAGGAATGCAGTTTCCATGGCACTTCCTGTGAGATACATTAGAAGCATTAAACAATGGTATCTTTGTTCTGTAAACAACTAATCTCCCCATTTCACATGTAGTGTAGAGAGTTGGGTGCTGAATTTAGCTGTCAGTCCAGGAAGTGTGGTGTGGGATGTAACTGTCACTCCAGAGATTTGGGTGTGGGATGTAACTGTCAGTTGATAGAGTTGGGTGTGGGGTGTAGCTGTCAGTCTAGGGAGTTGGGTGCAGGATGTAGCTGTCAGTCTAGGGAGTTGGGTGCAGAATGTAGCTGTCAGTCCAGAGAGTTGGGTGCAGGATGTAGCTGTCAGTCCAGAGAGTTGGGTGCAGGATGTAGTTGTCAGCCTAGTGTGGGATGTAGCTGTCAGTCCATGGAGTTGGGTGTGGGATGTCCTGTCAGTCTAGGGAGTTGGGTGCAGGATATAGCTGTCAGTCTAAAGTGTTAGGTGCAGGATGTAGCTGTCAGTCCAGAGAGTTGGGTGCAGGATGTAGATGTCAGTCCATGGAGTTGGGTGCAGGATATAGCTGTCATTCTAGGGAGTTGGGTGCAGGATGTAGCTGTCAGTCCATTGAGTTGGGTGTTGGATGGAAGCCTCTGCGTTTGCCAAGATTCAGCCATTCCTTTCTGCCTCTCCTAGGGCCGTGCTCCCCGTACTGCTCGTTCTCTTATGTCTTCCGTTTCTCATTGGAGCACGTCGGCAATAGAGGCTCCGCCCATCGGGAGTGATTGGCTGCAGCTGACTCGACTAGACTAGGTGAGCTTTTTCGAGCCCATGGGTTGCCCTCCAACATCCTGGAGGTGAGAGCAGCTTTCATGGGCCTTCTTGCCTTCTCCCAGACCATCCGACATCGTTCCGTTCAATTGCAGATCGACAATCGTACGGCAGTCGCCTACATTCAGCATCAGGGGGTACACACAGTCGCTCCATGCTGCAAGAGCTCGAGCCGATCATGCATTGGGCTCAGGTTCACCTGTGGCACCTCTCAGCGATTTACCTCCCCGGCAGTCAGAACTACCTTGCCGACCTTCTGAGCCGTTCAACAGTGGATCCACACGAGTGGGAGTTGAATCAGGATATCTTCAGCATGGTGACAGATCATTGGTGCTTACCTCAAATCGACCTGTTTGCGACTCCCTACAACAACAAGCAGGGCAGCCATCAGGGGGTACGGCCGATACTCATGTAAGGGGCCCGGGCAGCCTGGGGGGGCCCGTCCGGGTCCCTTACATGACTATCGGCCAACGGTGAAGGGCGAGGAGGCGGAGGACTGGCCCTAGCAGCGCAGGGCCCCAGCATTGCCGCTCCAGCGGCTTCGAGACAAGCTGGGGTCCCATCAGCGATGCTGTTCGTCTGATGTTGTACTGGCCGGAAGTGACGTCACGTTAGTGACGTGACGTCACTTCTGGCCTGTCTGGCGGCAGACGAGGCCACGTGTGCAAGTAAGAGGAGCTAGGAAGGTAGGAAGGAAAGGAGGGAGGGATGCAGCCCCTACCAGCCCACCTGAGACCCCTTCAGAGCCCACCATAGACAGTCTCAGATGGGCTGTGCAGCATCTATGGTGGGCTCTGCAGGGTCACTCTAAGGTGGGTCCTGTGTCCAGCGCGTCGCTAAGCCCTGTGTCCAGCGCATCACTAAGCCCGTGTCCAGCGGTGGGGGGGCCCGGCCTAAAGCCGCGTAAGGGGCCCCAAAATTTCTGACGGCTGCCCTGACAACAAGACCATTCTATTTGTAACTCGCTTTCCATGCAGCCAGGCAGTGGCAGCAGATGCTCTGACCTGTCCATGGTCCTTCACTCTGGGGTACGCCTTTCCGCCCTATCCTCTCATACCGAGGTTTCTACAGTGGGTGGCTGCATTTCCAGGAGTGATCCTTGCCATCTTGCCGTACTGTCCCTCCACTGCTGGAGTTGAGCGTGGAACCTCCGCTTCCTCTACCCGGTCACAGCAATCTCCTACTTCAGGGCCCCTTCCTGCACCCAGCTCCAGAAGCACTCCATCTGATGGCTTGGAGGTTGAGCAGGATCAGTTCTCGGATATGAGATGCTCCCAAGCGGTGATTTCAACACTACTGAAGGTACGAAAACACTCAACTAACGCTACTTACCAGAGAGTGTGGGACAAGTTCGCTGAGAAAGTGATGGTCGGTGGGTTTGAATTCCGTACTCCTACTGTAAATCATGTCCTTGTTTTCCTTCAGACAGGCCTGGAAAGGGGCCTCAGCTGGAATTCCCTTCGGGTTCAAGTTTCGGCCATCTCAGCGCTGTTAGGCTTCAGGTGGGCCTTGGATCCATTGATTATGCGTTTCCTGAAGGGGTGTCTGAAGCTCCATCCTCCAAATCATTATTTCCTCAATGGGATCTATCTCTTGTGCTTGGCGCTCTGCAGCATACTCCCTTCTATCCGCATTCTACGGTTTCTCTCTGCGACATCACCCTCAAGACCACCTTTCTACTGGCTATTACGTCCGCTAAACGGGTCTCCCAGTCACACGCTCTGGCGGCATCGGAACCATTTTGCACATTTGTTCTGGACAGGGTGGTGCTACGGACGCATCCCTCCTTCCTTCCGAAGGTTACCTCCTCGTTCCATCTAAATCAAGACATTGTTTTGCCAGTATTTACAGATAAAGCAGGCGAGCCTCATGCGCTCGATGTGGCCAGCACGCTGCAGGCCTACTTGCGTTCAACGCAATCCTTTCGTCTCGTGGATAACCTCCTTGTCCTTCCCTGTGGAAGCAAAAAGGGTAACGCAGCATCTGTGCGGCCTGGCTGGTGAAGCTCATCCGAAAGACTTACTAGATTAAAGGACTTCAAACATAAGGGCTCATTCCACAAGAGGCATGGCAGCTTCCTGGGCAGCGTACGTGAAAGTCTCGGCCTAGACTATCTGCAGGGCCGCTTCCTGGTCATCGCGGAATACTTTTATGAGTCACTATAGGGTGGACCCGGCTCTCCTTACCACTGTTGACTTCGGGAGGAGCATACTTGTTTCTGGTTGCTCTGACCGTTAATAAATTATTTTGGTATTACCCTCCCTGTGTGATCTCTAAATCCCATGGTGTGCTGCCAAGATGCTCCAGGAAAACTGAAAATGTATACTTACCTTCCGTAATTTTCCTTTCCTGGTGCATCGAAGGCAGCACACCAATCTTTTCCCTCCCTGCCATGGCTCGGACTCTTCACTAGAATGAGGATGGCTTGGAGGAGCCTTAATTTATCACGTGTCCTGTGGGTTAAGAGGGGCGGACCTTAACCCATGGTGTGCTGCCTTCGATGCACCAGGAAAGGAAAATTATGGAAGGTAAGTATACAATTTTCCGATAT
>NW_017308285.1:69909-72419 GCF_000935625.1 Nanorana parkeri | reverse complement strand
TATATATATATACGAGTATATACGGTATCTATGTACAATCATATGAAAAAGTAAGTTAACCCCATTAACTTTTTTAATGTATGAGCAGGCAAACATTAGTTCTTCATTCAGATAGTGTCTACAAATAGATAAAGGTAATGTACTTGAACAGATGACACATACAATTGACAAGGTGTAGTTATTCTCATGATCTAAGTAAACAAGAATGCAGATTTATCACCTGAAAAAGTAAGTACACCCCTCGAATCCATAAAATTATAATCTGGTGTTCCAGCTTAGGAGCCAGTCACTAGAACCTCCTCAATGAGTATGCAGATGTCTAGACCTCTAGGTCCTGGTGTCCTCTTTCTAATGATGTGTGTGGTGTCATCATACCAAGATCAAAATAGCCCTCAGAAAGAAAGTTATGGATGCCTATAGGTCTGGCAAGGGAAAAGATCTCTATTTTAAATTTTGCATTCTACTGCAAGGAAAAACATCTGCAAGTAGCGTAGATTTCAGAAAACTGCTAATTTGTCCAGGACTAGCTGGCTCAGCAAATTCAGCCCAAGAGCTAACCATTTGATGCTAAAGGAAGTCTCAGAGAACCTCAAAATGTAATTGCAGGTAACTCTTGCAACAGTTGGCATCAAAGTACACGCATCTATAATCAGAAACAGATTGCATTAATTTAACCTGCATGGGAACTGTGCCAGGAAAAATTTATTTGATGTCCAAAAAGAACAGTATAGCAAAACTACATATTGCCATTGAACATACAGGCAAGGACCAGGCCTTTTGGAACAATGTTCTGTGCAATGATGAATCAAACAGAGTTGTCTGACCACAGTAACAGTAGACCTGTTTGACCAAAGACGGGATTTCAGCAGAGGAACCTTATATCAACTGCGGTTCTTGATGGTGGTGGAAATGCTATGGTTTGGGGTTGCTTTGCTCCTTATCGGCCTGGGCAGCTTGCAGTCATTGAGTCAGCTATGAATTCTTTGTGGGCAGAAACGCATCAGCAAGTACCTGGTGCTGTTTTTATGCCATAATGAATAAAGTTCTACTTGAGAAAGATCCCCTGGAGTGCCGTTCCTTTTGTTCCTGTACTTGCTTTGAATGAAGCAGAGACCCTACTAAGCACCACAGTTCTGTGTCAAGACTGGGGAGAGGTGGTAGAGCAACTTTTTTCCTTTTGTAGCTATGAATTCTGCATCATATACAAGATGTGAATGAGAGGCCATGTGTCCTGAAGTTAACATTTAACCGGAAATCAATCTTTCAACACGTTGATGATCCAACTGACTCTAGCAAGACCAACATGGAGAAGAAATCGAGGGTTGGCCTAGTAAAAGCCATGAATAAAATCCCATTGAAATGTAGGTGGGGGATTTGAAATTGGCAGTTCATGTGAAGAAACCTGCAAAGATCTTGAGACGGAGCAGACAACAAATTCAGATGTCATCGATTTAGCAATGCAGATAGAGCAGAGCCTTGCATTGGATAATAGGTCTAGGTTCAGCAATGTTATGTGCCCAAACATTAGGTCTACCTGAATAGACTGAATGACCAGGTTTTTCCATCAATGTTTTTTTTCTTTTCTGATGACACATTGGGCATATTCCAAGATGGCAATGCCAGGATTCATTGGGCACAAATTGTGAAAGAGTGGTTCATCATCTTCACATATGGATGGGCTACCAAAAAGTCCAGACCTTAACCCTGTTGAGAATCTTTGGAATGTGACTTTATGCAGTAAAGATCTAGGTAAAAAATGAACACAACTTTGGATGGAAATAAATGTTGTGACATTGCATAAATTGCATAAGCTTATCTAAATGATGCCACGGCGAATGCGTGCCGTAATCAAAGCTAAAGGTGGTCCAACGAAATATTAGAGTGTGTGGCTTTTTTGGGGGCAGGCAGTGTGTGTGTATATATATATATATATTGTGGCAGTGCGTGGCAATGCCAGGGTGTCTTTTGGCAATATAGTCACCCAGGTCTCTCAGCCAGGGGGACTGAGCAGTTCCAGAAAGTGCAAACGTTTACTGGGAAAGAGCTGGCTTTGCAGTTCTTCCCAGGTTTTCTGGATTTGGCATGGGTTCCTGGAACTGGGAGACTTCAAAGAGCATTGGGAGGGATGAAATCTTGGCTTGAGGGGTAATCAGCACTGAAAGATTGTGGACCTGGGCACAGCCCTTATGAGAAGAATGCTGGCTCATGTTCAGGGCCCCAACTGTGAGTCAGGAGAACTCCACCCAGGAGTCAGAGTGAAGGTCAGTGCAGCAGAGTGCTGCGGGTTCGTGATACCTATTGTGCGGGTTAGCACGTTACTGGGGTTGTCTGGAGGTGACAGACAGGGGCCCTGGGGATTGAGGCCGGAGCAGCAGTGCTGCAAGAGAAGCTATTAAAACTGTTACAGGACTGGGACACTGTGAGTGTGTGTGATACCTCGAGGATTGGTGAGCCCATATATGTTATATGCTGGAGACACGCTATTTATGTTGGACTTCCTTTACTGTCTG
>NW_017308285.1:64704-68568 GCF_000935625.1 Nanorana parkeri | reverse complement strand
TGCTTGAACTTTATTGCACGCACATGAACTTTAATGGCATCCCGGTCTTAGTCCGTAGTGTTCAATATTGAGTTGGCTCCGCCCTTTGCAGCTATAACAGCTTCAACTCTTCTGGGAAGGCGTCCACAAGGTTTAGGAGTGTGTCTATGGGAATGTTTCACCATTCTTCCAGAAGTGCATTTGTGAGTTCAGGTACTGATGTTGGGCGAGAAGGCCGGGCTCGCAGTCTGTGCTCTAATTCATCCCATTGGGTCGAGGTCGGGACTTTGTGCAGGACATTCAAGTCCCTCCACCCCAAACTCACTCATCCATGTCTTTATGGACCTTGCTTTGTGCACTGGTGCGCAGTCATGTTGGAACAGGAAGGGGCCATCCCCAAACTGTTCCCTCAAAGTTGGGAGCATGAAATTGTCCAAAATGTATTGGTATGCTGATGTCTTAAGAGTTCCCTTCACTGGAACTAAGGAGCCAAGCCCAACCTCTGAAAAACAACCCCACACCATAATCCCCCCTCCACCAAACTTTACACTTGGCACAATGCAGTCAGGCAAGTACCGGTCTCCTGGCAATTGCCAAACCCAGACCCGTCCATCAGATTGCCAGACAGAGAGGTGTGATTCGTCACTCCAGATGGATGTTTACTCTGAGCCTGATGAAGGGGACCCTGCACGGCCCCGAAATCGCTTGATGGCATTAACAGTAATGATTGACATCAATAAATGGATTTTCACTGACGTTTAGTCTCCTTCCTGCTGGTGTGCTGGTTATGTTCCTATACATGGTCACTCCAGAGAACATATCTCCACTTCTCTAGAGCCCAGTGGCGGTGTGCTTTACACCACGGCATCCGACGCTTTGCATTGCACTTGGTGATGTAAGGCTTGGATGCAGCTGCTCGGCCATGTTGAGCCAATCTGAAGGCCACACAAAGTTTGGAGGTCTGTAGCTACTGACTCTGCAGACAGCTGGCGACTTCTGTGCACTGTGCGCTTCAGCATGCGCTGACCCCGCTCTGTCATTTTACGTGACCTACCACTTTGTGGCTGAGTTGCTGTTGATCCCAGTTGCTTCCACTTTGTTACAATACCAATAACAGGTGACCGTGGAATATTTAGTAGAAAATACATTTCATTGAACACCTGAATCCAACAATGATTTAGAGGGATTTCCCAATACTTTTGGCAATATAGGGTGTGTCTATATATATAGATATATATCTATAGATATATATATCTATAGATATATCTACAGATATATCTATTTTTTCCCTTTCTGTGCAAAGTGAAAAGTTTTTGCCTGCAATGCTTCTGCTGTTCGCCCTGCAGGGGGACCTTGTGTGTTATAGTTGCACAGGGAGGAACATATCTTAAAAAATGCTATTTCACGTGAAAATCCGATAACCTTTCCACAGAATTCCTGGTATACTTCATCTAGTAATGAATATTTCATGCTTCTTTTTATATCTTAAAAATGGAATGAGCCAGCAGAAAGAGAGGAAAACAGCCCAAGACATAAACACATCGCCCATTAAAGTGTAGTACAAAATAGGATTTTTCTAAAAGTCAGAAGTTATTACTTTCCAACATGTGTGACCATACGAGATATGAGATGTTTAATTATAAATGAATAGGAGATTCCTGAGGAAACAATTCGGTGTTGGGACAAGACACACATGCGAGTTTTCTGTAGATATTACTTTTGGGAAATGGATTAGGAGGAGGAGATAGTGTAGACCAGCATTTCTCATCATTTTTTCAGCCATGGCACCCTTCAAGTAAACAAAATCTTGAGGTGCCCCAGTCTAAAATGTAAAAACTGTAATGGTAAAAAATGACGTGGGGTCCCACCCAAATCCATATGAGACTCTTATCAAAGATAGGGGTCTTGTATGAAATTTAAGGGAGGACCCCATGCAAGAACACAATCAGAGTGCCACCTTTTTACATCAGGACCCCCTTCTTTCACATCAGACTCCCCCTCCCACTAGGAAACCCTCTTCAAATCAGAAGCACCCCTTCACATCAGAGTCCCCCTCACAATAGGAAACCCTCTTCAAATCAGAAGCCCCCCCTCACATCAGAGTCCCCTTCTTTCACATCAGAGGCAGGACACTGTCTGAAAATTTCCCGGCACCTCTGAGGAAGCCAGGAGGCACGTTAGGGTGCCACGGCACGCTGATGTAGATCAGCATTGCTCTGTATCATCTCACCACCTCATAAGGAACCTTTTTTGCAAAAGCTGATCACATGACCCTGTTACGTTAGCAATTTTTAAAGTAGACCTGAATAGGGATGAGCACAGGTTCGGAACTCCAAACCTGAACTCCTTCAAACAAGGAAGTGCAATGGGCACTTCCACCCAGTTAGTTGCAGTATTGCCATTCCCCGCTTGGCAGCTACATGTAAACAAAGGGGTGGGATGCTTGTGCTGATGTAATTTACCTAATATCCTAATTTACCTAAATCTCTTATAAAGCATGGTCCGATTGCTCCAACACAAAACAAATTTCTTCTTGATCCCCAATGGCAAAATGATATTCCCTAGAGAGCAGCAGGGAATATATTAATGTCTCTCTCTCTCTCTCTCTAGAGCCGATACTGAATACTGAGACTGGAAGAAGCATTAAGGAAGCCAGGCGGCATGTAATGACTTGCGACCTGGCTTCCTGATTAGCCAGGAACCCGGGCGGCATGTAAAGACTCACCACACGGCTTCCTGAATAGCACTGCATTTAATAGCATCAGGTCTTTTATAAACCTTTAGTTACAGGACAGATGGTCAATATTTGTTCTGATATACAAAAAAAAACTATTTCCTAAACTTGGTCACTGATCTGTTACACTATATACATTGGCAGACATGTTGTTTACTGTTGACAGCAGGTTCTGTGGTTTAGACCTTTAAATAGCTTACTTAGGACTTTTAGTTTTCCCGGAGTTCTTTCAGATTTAGCATACACAACATAAGCTACTTATTACAGTAATTACTATGACAGCTCCTATAAGGCAGCAGCTGCGATCAAAAGATTAAGTCAGCATATATATCATCCACCATTTATCACTCTCATAGGCAATCAATAAATATCATGCATGGCTTTTTAATAAAGGCTTTCTTTTACCAGACTCGAATGAACCACTATGAAGCATTGAACACCATGCCGTATATGTACAATATACTGTAAATATACACTATATTGCCAAAAGTATTGGGACGCCGGCCTTTACATGCACATGAACTTTAATGGCATCCCAGTCTTAGTCTGTAGGGTTCAATATTGAGTTGGCCCGCCCTTTGCTGCTATAACAGCTTCAACTCTTCTAGGAAGGCGTCCACAACATTTAGGAGTGTGTCTATTGGAATGTTTGACCATTCTTCCAGAAGTACATTTGTGAGGTCAGGTACTGATGTTGGACGAGAAGGCCAGGCTCGCAGTCTCCACTCTAATTCATCCCAAAGGTGTTCTATCGGGTTGAGGTCAGGACTCTGTGCAGGCCAGTCAAGTTCCTCCACCCCAAACTCCACCATCCATGTCTTTATGGACCTTGCATTGTGCACTGGTGCACAGTCATGTTGGAACTGGAAGGGGCCATCACCAAACTGTTCCCACAAAGTTGGGAGCATGAAATTGTCCAAAATGTCTTGGTATGCTGATTCCTTAAGATTTCCCTTCACTGGAACTAAGGGGCCCAACCAAACCCCTGAAAAACAACCCCCCACCATAATCCCCCCTCCACCAAACTTTACACTTGGCACAATGCAGTCAGGCAAGTACCATTCTCCTGGCAACCGCCAAACCCAGACACGTCCATCGGATTGCCAGACAGAGAAGCGTGATTAGTCACTCCAGAGAACACACCTCCACTT